>NC_134402.1:107292978-107302978 GCF_038048845.1 Mixophyes fleayi
CAATCGGGTGACTACTATCGTATTTTGTGGTCATGGCAAACGACTGTTGGACGGTCAATTGTTTTGTGAAAGACTTAGCGGTCTTGCGACTTCCCCTCTGGGAAGATGACCGACTAACAGCAGCAACAGCAGCAGTGGCAGTAGTAGGCGTACCGCTGCAGAATTCCTCGGATGAATCCCGTATTGGAGAGTACTCAGTCTGGCTGCTGACTTGGGCTGCAGGACTCAATCTGATGGAGATCGTGGAGGAAGTTGACGAGAAGGGTGTTGCTGGTGTGTATCCAACTGGACCACGGGATTTAGGTGTCTCTGTACTGATGACGGTCCTAGCCCCAGTTCCTGAACTAACCACTGAACTATGAAGGTTATTCAGGTGACGTATAAGGGAGGATGTCCCTAGGTGGGCAAGATCCTTACCCCTGCTTATTTGAGCTTTACATAAGCTACATATGGCCATACATTGGTTGTCCAGATTTGGATAAAAATAACTCCAGACCGAAGAGGTGCATTTTTTGGTCTTCTGACCAGGCATGACGATGGGCTTTTTCATCCCATGGACATCAGCTGTTTCCCCCCCTGGTGCCTCATTTACAATAACCACATCACCATCCTCATCATCAAGTTCCTCCACAGCGCCAGCTACATCATCAATAGCCTCCTCCCGAGCCACCTCTTCCCGTACAGCGATGGGAAGGTCAGGCTTGACAACCACCAACACCCTTGGACTCGCCTTGGGGATTTGTGATAATTTCTCTTTAGAAGGCAGAGTTGTTTGCTGTTTTGTTGCTGACAGCATAACTCTCTTCAATTTTTTGTAGGGGGGGGAGGAGGAGGAGGGCTAAGATCCTTGGGTGAAGATGGACCACTAGTCATGAACACGGGCCAGGGCCTAAGCCGTTCCATGCCACTACGTGTCGTAAATGGCATATTGCCAACTTTACGTTTCTCCTCAGATGATTTTAAGTTTCTCTTTTTGCTTTTTTTTGAGAACTTGGGCTTTTTGGATTTTACATGCCCTGTACTAGGAGATTGGGCATCGGGCTTGGAAGACGACGTTGATGGCATTTCATCGTCTATGTCATGACTGGTGGCAGCAGCTTCAGCATTAGGAGGAAGTGGGTCTGGATCTTTCCCTACTTTATCCTCCAAATTTTTGGTCTCCATTATACACACATCTGTGTTTTCTCCTGATGAAGTCTGTTTTACAGACGAAACGCGTTGAGTATTTGCTGTTACACTACCATCGCTGATCAGATAGGCTTGTCATCTGCTTCTGGATGTGTAAGTTACTACTGTTTTTAATAAACTTGAATTTTTTTTGGATACTACATCTGTGCACTTCTGTTATTGAGGTAACCACTGGGATAATCAATGGTGGCTGAAGATTGATTACATCCTTCCAGTCTATAGGATATCCTACAGATAAGCCATTAAACTTTTGGCTTCTGGTACGCATACATCTTCATTGGTGTGACTTGTTTTGTCTATATATCTTCTTGAACGTCATTTGGCCGCGTGTGAATTTCCACCCTATGAGCTATACGTATCTATTCTAGATATTGTTGATATCCACTTGGTGGGAAGCTCGGGCTCACTCACTTCTGGTGGTTTGGTTCCTTTTTTGGATTTTTCACTTGGCTTCATTAACTTGCCATACTACACTATTGTGCGCCTCCTCTCATTTACTTATATATATATATATATATATATATATATATATATATATATATATATATATATATATATATAAAAATCACACCCAACTGGCACCAGGGGCGGATCTGGAAAAGTATCCTACCCGGGGCGATTTAGGCCCCGCCCCCTTTTTGACTTCAAGGCTGCAGGCAGCTGCACAATATGTGCAGGTCCGCTCGGCAGTGACAATGTGCTGCCCGGCTGCCCCCCCCCTGGATCCGCCACTGACTGGCACACCTGGGCTTCACTAGATTTTACCCGGCACTCTGATAGAAAAAGGTTGCCAACCTCTGCTCTACACAGCTAACGCAAGACAACAACCCTCTGACCAACATTGCAACACACACAGCCCGCTCAATACTTTTACCTTTGCGTTCTAGCTGGTCCATTGTGCAATATGATGTAGCACATGCCCTTGTGTTTCTAACTCCCATTGTCCTATAGATTGTAAGCTTGCGAGCAGGGTTCTCTTACCTCTCTGTCTGTATGTATTACCCAGTATTGTCTTATCAATGTTTGTTCCCAATTGTAAAGCGCTACGGAATTTGCTGGCGCTATATAAATAAATGTTGATGTCTATAGATTGTAAGCTTGCGAGCAGGGTTCTGTTACCTCTCTGTCTGTATGTATTACCCAGTATTGTTTTATCAATGTTTGTTCCCAATTGTAAAGCGCTACGGAATTTGCTGTCGCTATATAAATAAATGTTGATGTTGATAATGATGATGATTTATATATTCCCATACGTAGCCGCACAATAATCATGGAAAGAAAGAAAGAAAGAAAAAAAAGACGTGTAGTAAATCTAGACACTTTTGTATCCGTTTTGATATATCATCACCTTAAGGATATGGATCCAATAGGTAGAGTGAAATGGATAAACAGCGGTAAACAACCACGTGATGTATTGTATGATAATGCATAGGAGATTTATGGGGCTCAAGCCCCTTGGCTATACTTACTTTATAGAGCCTAAAAGTGTGTCTTACTGAAGCGTCAATGGAAATCATGAATGTCACAATCTCTTCTCAAGATTACCATACACATGGATATGTGAAAAGAGAAAGAGAGACGCCAGTATCTGGCATAATACCTTTCATATACTTTAATAAAAAAACAAGAAATAACAGCAATGTAAAATCCTCATTTGAGGAGAGCAAGCTCACTCCTACCGGAACTATGTGCGTGTAGGCAGGAAAGGTCTTAAATAGTGCAGCTATTCCGAAGTAAGCACACTGCAGTGCATTCCGGGACTATTAAAAAGCAAAGATGCAGGGAACAGCCAGCTGATCCCTCTAAAATTTAAAAGGCTTTCTGCAAATCCTTGGGTATGGCTTAATCTGTCCTCTGCTTAATACCTGCACTCCATTGGGCTGACAAAGCGAGTTAATCACACTCTGGAACAATACCTGGGAAGCTTTAGCAAGTAGCAAGAAGACAACCGAGTACAGTTATTATCAGCTGCTGAATTTGTGTATAATAACTCAGTTCACAGTTCCACCAAACAGAGTCTTTTCTACGCCAATTATAGTTATCACCCTCAATGTATTTCTGCACCTCTGCTCAGGTTTAAGGGTATTTAGAGTATGTTGTGGAGGACCTTCAAGGACCTTGACTATTCCTGACTTGGCTATCCATGACTTCAACATTGACAGTTTTAATACCTCATAAAGTGAAAGGGTTATGGGACAAATGTGTTTGGTAACCTGCCTCTGGGATTCATGCTCTACGTTTTATCTCATCCTTCTATGCCCGTTATGCAGATAAACCATAGCTATCTGATATCCGCCCCCTTAGGTGGGGTGTAATTTCACATTGTGCCAAAAAGGCAGCTGCTGTGTATTCTGAGAGGAAACATACAGATGGACTGCACAGTACTTTATCTCTGGTCCTGTGGACTTGTAAGAAGTAGTTCTACTTGATAAGAAGCAGCTATTTCTCTCAGTCCAGAGAGCGTAGACACTTTGCATGCTCAGATCAGCATACTGTCCACTTCCTGGAAGGCCTGTGTTCTGGGGTTAAGTCTGGCATTTAGTAACACAAACTGCTCCTAAACAATAATAACTTCTGCTTTTCAAGCTTGAGTTTTCCCCCACACCCTGGAAACAACACGTCAGACTTCACAGTATGCAAGTCCTCGCGTACCGTTTTTTGTCTTCTTCAAAACATAAATAGGGGGGGCTTCCATGATACAGAAAACTTTCACTGTTTATTAAAAAAAACATCTTTAAAAATGGCATAGAATTGCATAGAACCAGGCATATCACAGGAAAGCTATTTGATGAAGCTGTCTTCTTATCGGAATCCACGGACCTCAAAGATTTAAAAAGGTTTCTTTAGGAGGCGGAATACAAACAGATGTGGGATAATTAATATTCATCTGTTTGCAGCACCCAGAGAACATTAAAGAATATATGAATTGCAAGGTTTATTTTTTTAACAAAATATACTACTGAAAATGTCAAAATCTTAAAAAAATGTGTATGGGCAGGTCTGGAGTCATACCTTTTGCCGATTTTCAGGCAAAATGGGGTTTACCCAATGTGGAAATTTGGAGGCATATTCAATTGAGACACTTTGCAGGTTCTAAGGGAGTCCGCGAGGAGGCAGGTAGGACGTGCACGCAGTTTGAGACCCTATGCGCGGCGGCTCAACGCCCCAGGCACACATTATCATCTATATATAAGATCTTGATCGTACATCTATTCAAAGCGCTACCCAAATTCACCAGGGACTGGGAGCGGGAGTTAAACATAGACATAGTTGAGTCAGAATGGGGAGTCATATTTCAGCGCACTCAAGCTAGCTCAATTAGTTTAAAAGTGGTTGAAACACACTACAAAATATTAACTAGGTGGTACCGGTGCCCAAGCCTCTTGGCAAAGAGGTTCCCCAGGGTCCCAGATCTCTGCTAGAGATGTCAAGGAGCTTCGGGCACCCCTTTACATATATGGTGGGAATGCTCGGCAATCAGACCTTTTTGGAATGCGGTTATTCTCCTCTCCAAATCAATTGGGGGAACCGATTTACCAAACTGCCCGAGATTTTGCCTACTCAACGATACTAACATGCCAGTTTCTCAATACAAAAAGTCCTCTGTAAAATTTCTCAATAGCGCTGCCAAAGCTGTGATTCCGGTTTATACGTGGGGGCAGAAGACAGACCTTTCCTAGATCCAATTCTTACTTGGTCATAACCTTATCAGATTAAAAATATCCTTAGTAAATGTAACTTCAAGAGGGTAAAGCATTTTTTTTTTTATCTCTCTTGCTTTTTCATCCGTTCCTAGTTTGTGTTTCCACATTCTCTTGGGGGAGGATTATTAAATCTAGACATTTAGGTATTTGTCTATGTTGTAAAAAAAAAGCTGACGGGTCTTCAATCCTCCTTTTTTTAAGGGAGCCCAATATCTTATACCTGTTTTGTATGGTAACGTGATCACGCCTGTGGTTGGATCACAGAGAAATAACTTATTGTAAATATTTATTTTAATTAGGGGTGCAGTGCACCTCTGTATATCATTGCAAATGTACTGTTTTTTTGTATTGTGTTGCATTGTGATATTAGAAATTCATTTTTATTGATTATTGTATATTGAGTATTGATTTATGATGCAGTAGTCATTTCTTTGAGGAAATCTGCTTTGTAACTTCGAGATGAAATCTTCATTAAGTTAATTAGAACTTTTTATGTGACGTGACCAACATTATTTAGCCTGAATACACAGCAAGGGGCCATTACCCTTATTTCCTATGTGGCCTTTTGCCCTGTGTGTTAGAACCTGTCTGAACAATGTGATTTGTGGAAATCACAAATTAGTGTAAAGTATGTTAAGTATAAATTGCATTTAACATCCAAGTTTAGAGAACATATTGCATCCTAATGCTAATCTTTGAATGTAATATTTAAGACTCTTTGGTGTCTGGTCAGACAAGGGGGCTGGTTTAGCCCCTGCAAAGATATGAGCCAGAAACTAAAAAAAAGAGCACTGTTTGTTCATGTTTTTTATTATTCCATCTGTAACTTCTGGAATGTTTGCTAGTACCATAAACTGGCATGTAATTGTCTTATTAGGACTGCTTTAGCTAATAAAACATCATTGTTTCAAGATCCTGCTTTGACACCTACTTACCTGCTGTAATTCCTGTGACCTACAAATTAGATCAATCTAATCCGTTATCCAGCTGTTTTGAGGTTGGGACCCGGCATCTGGTACCAACACTCTTTCTGCTACCCTGTAGCATTAGCCAATGTGACAGGCCAGGGGAAACAATCCACAGCAACCCTAATCTAAAGGAAGAGGTCAGGTGTACTAGCCCAGGTGCCCAGCAAGGGGGTACACTAGCAGCGAGAGTTACCCAGAAGGACTTGGTTCTAGGTGACGACGATGGAGCCTAGTGGTGGCAGCAGCAAGCTCCTCCTACTGCGTTTAGAGGGGTGCAATTTGGGATAAAGTAAGGGGGCGGTGGAAAGGCAAGCCCAGTCGGTCCCCAGCAGCACAGACAGGGTGGCATAGGATATCCATCCCACCGCAACACCCTTTCCTAATATTTTTTCACTCTTTCCTATCCTTTTTGATAGGAATTTGGCTTCACTCAGTTGTTCTCACTCTTTGGGTGTCATTTCTAGGCATCATTTTGTATAACTTTTGAGATTAAACCTACAATTATAGAATGGTATATTCCGCCTCTCTTTTAAGAAAGGTATTTATACTTTTTGTCCCCACCCCCTTACCTTATCACTGCCATAATCTAATAAATTTGATTTCCACAATCTCATCTTCAATCTTACTGATTTTATTAAATAATTCCTATTGGTATTTTTTAAAAGACTCCGGGGGTAAATGTATTATCTTGATGTTTTTCAACTTGGCGAGTTTTCAGTGAAAAGTTAACCCGGCAATGGCTTTAAAGGCATTGTTTTGCCTTTAAAGCTATTGGCGCTTTAAATTTTCACTGCAAACTAACCGAATAGTGGCGAGTCAAAAAAAATCGGACGTTAATACATTTACCCCCTGATTTTTACAGGATTGTAAACTTATTCCAAGATCTCCAACTCTTTTTCTATATCCTTTACTACCTTTTTTTCAAAAACCATTGGCCTTATTAATTCAAATGAACATTAATCTAAGACCCTTTGGAATCCTTCCCACTTTTAGGTATTTTTGATTGCTACTGCATCCCACCAAGTTTTCATTTCTTTAATTAATAAAGTCTCCAATTTTATAAAATCATTTTCTATACTTCTGTCTTTAAATAATGGCCTGGCTACAAACTATTTCAATATATTATCATTAAAAATCCTGGTACATTGCTCAGATCTCTTAAATCTGGTGCTCTAAAGGACATACACCTCATGAAGTAATCTATACCACAATGAAAAATAAATATTAAACAATATGATAAATCATCCAAAATATTGAATATTTGTATGTGAAACATCAAAGAATATATTATTTATGTGAAAATATTATCAAATATTACATCCTTGTGAATGTAGCACCCATTTAAGGAAAAAAGATAAATGGATTATCAATTATTCCACAGCTGTTATTAAGTCTATTAAAGAAATTTGCTTTGTAATGCACCAAGCCACCCCTGCTGACAAAGTTCAGTGTTGATAAGCATTGGGGTGTGGCATGGAGTGATGCCAGACCCCAATCTTTGATGTTTTCTGCTCGTGTTAGTGGATCTAGATAACAAGAAGACATCTACATGATACAGCTTTGCTGTGTTATGCCTGGCTCTATGGGGGGAATTCAATTCCCCCCGAAGTACCGCTGTGCTAAAACTATTACCATTATTACAGCAGTTTTAAACCGGTTTTCTGCTCGCAGCTCAGGGAGCTGCGTGCAAAAAGCCGGCGATAGAACTACCGTAATAACGGTAATTAGGTACACTATTACCATAATTACGGTAATAATGCGCCGGCCGCGTTACTTTTAACAGTAACGTGGCCAATTAAATTCCCCACTATGTATTACTGGCATGTGTCCATTTTAAAGTATTAAGCAATGACACTTTTCTGTACCACAGAAGCACTCCCAATTTGTGTTTTGTTTTAGTATTGTGATTTTCTGTGGAGATCAGGGTAATTTTGGGGAAGCTGCAGACTTTACATTGAGTCTTGGTGATTTGAATAATGTGCAACTGAGAAATGTTGGATTCAAAAAAGAAAAGAAATTCAGGTCAAACACCTTGACTTATTTCTAAGTAGGTGAATATTGCACTGTTATTTTTTTTATCTATCTATCTATCATTAAATTACAATATATATCTTCATTGACATGTAAACAATATACAGTCTTACACACAATACACACATAATACATACATGGTCAGCAACAATGCTTAGGTAGGCTGTGGGATTTAAATGATTTACCTAATTACCGTTATTACATTAGCCCCCTTAATTGGTATTAAGGGGGCTAATAATGTGTGCCAAGAATACATTCCCCACACCATTGCACCATCACCACCAGTGTGTTCATTTGACACAGGGAAGGATGAATCCATAGATTCATGTTGTTTATTCTAAATTCTAACTCTACCAACTACGTGTCACAGCAAAAAACGAGATTCGTCAGACCATGTAACATTTTTCACTTTTCAATTGTCCAGTTGTGGTGAGCCTGTTCCCACTGTAGCATCAGTTGCCTCTTCCGAGCTGACAGGAGGCAATAATAGTAATACAAGTAAAAGTAACCACACAGAGTCCAGCACTCACATATAAAGCAGACACAGAAGCAATTAAAGGAAAAAAGATGAAGTGGCCAACTGGAATCTATCATGTGTAGTATTATTATATCTTCCATATTGAACTGTATTGCATTACACTCAGTGGCCACTTTATTAGGTACACCTGCTCATTAATGCAAATAACTAATCAACCTATCGTGTGGCAGCATCTCAATAGTAAAAGCATGCAGACATGGTCAAAATGTTCAGTTGTTCTTCAGCCCAAACCCCTCAATGGGGAAAAATGTGATCTAAGTGAGTGTGGAATCATTGGTGGTTCTAGACAGGGTGGTTTCAGTATCTCAGAAACTGCTGATCTCCTAGGATTTTCACACACAACAGTCTCTCCAGTTTACAGAGATTGGTGCGCAAAACAAAAATATCAAGTGTGCGGTAGTTCTGTTGAGGAAACGCCTACTTAATGAGAGAGGTCAAAATAGAATGGCCAGACTGGTTCAGGTTGACAGGAAAGCAACAGTAACTGAAAGAACCATGCGTTACAATGGCAGTATGCTGAGCGCACAGCACGTTGAACCTTGAAGTAAATGGGTTACACCAGCAACAACCTTTATTAAAATCACAGTTTAGGCATATATATATATATATATATATAAGCCAGACAATTAGGTTGAATAAATAAAGTCAATGAGCGCACTATAGTTTTACCTAGGGTACAACTGTTTGACTTCTCTTAGCTCAGGTTAGTGTTCAGGAGCCTCATATTACTACTCTGTGCTAATGGGGAATCCTGCTCCTTCCACTGACACTGCCCCTGTCAAATGCAGCCCTGACTTCTATAATCACACAAGCGGGCAGGTTACTATGTTACTATGTTCCAAAAAAACAGTACATTAATCTCCTGAAATAGTCTGTGCTGCTGTTACACATGCACCTAGTTCATCCATTCATAAATTCTAATTGTGTTGATCGAGAGAAATACAAAACAGAACCCCACTGCAATAGTTACCAATTTAGCCTTAAGAGGGGATTCCTTCCTAAACGCCATTCAGATAAATTCCTTGGCTCAGTCACCTTTGTTATGTACTTTACTAATTATAGTTACAGATACCATTGCTTGTAACAAACTTGATGAATATTTTTTTAAAATTCAGTTAGTGAATTTTCCATCATTGCCCCATGCTGAAAAGAATTACTTGACTGGCCTTGCAGTAAAGGACACCATGCTATGCTCATAATGAATCCTTATTGTTTTCATTCACAACTGATGACCTCTTGTCCTCTGTATGCTCTTTGGTACAACAAGTTCATTAGATAAATGTATGTATTATAATGCTGTGAACATTGTGATGATCTGGTTGGCTACAGGTTCATTCTATGTCCTCTCACAAATCTGGGCACAAAAAAGGTGCTGTAATAATTGAATTATGCGCTTAATAAACATTTAATGCATGTACTAGCTGGGTGTCTCTATACGTTGAGAGGCTAAAATGATCCAACACTAACTAGGATGAATAACTATATTAGCAACCAAGGCGACATCCAAATGCAGATTAAAATACAAGAAAATGAGTTGGCAATACAAAACAATATATCATCCAATTATAGGG
>NC_134402.1:110298707-110351207 GCF_038048845.1 Mixophyes fleayi
TATACACACACATTCTTACCTTCTGCTGCTGCCTCCTGCATAACACCATGCTGGCTGTGTGGGAGGAACGGGCTGGGTCAACCTGCCGGCAGATAGCTGTGCTCACACAGCAGGGGACAGACTGGGAGACGATCCCAAGCTACAACAGTAGTGGCTGATCCCGGGAGAGGGGCCAGCCACTGTAAGCATACGGCACCCCAGGTAGGACAGGGGTTTCTGGGGACTAGTAAACCCCCCCCTGGGTGCGCCCCTGCTCTCAGGTGTAGAGCATAGTTGCCAACATGTTAGTTGTTTTCAGGGACACTTTGCTGCTTGAGCAGGTAAATTTAATCACTGTATAGGGCGGTCTTTGTGTATTACAATGACCTGCATGTGTAAATGCAATGCTGTTACACTGTAAATATTCTACTTCAATAAGCATTGACTTATAGAGCACAGATAATAAGAATTAAAAGTGCAAATTTCAATTAAACTACTATGAATCATTTTTGTACTGGTGCAGTTGGTTGTTCTAGAAAGATTGTAGTGACACATTTCCAAGGACCTATTTGTAAGACCTGGGACTGTCCCTGGAAATTAGGGACTGCTGGCAACTGTACCGCCACCTGCAACCCCTCCTGGGGGGAGGTGGGCGTGCGGGGGGGGCTCAGAAAAGCGCAAACGCATAATTTTACAGCGGGGGCGGGCCAGAATGCTGCGATTCCCTGAGAATTGCGGCATTTTAGATCTAATTCTGCCCACTTCACTTGGAAGTGGGCCAGATGCGGGAGGCTGCCATACTCTCCTGGGAGTCCGGGAGATCCACCTGGAATCTGGGAGTCTCCCGGACGTTCCAAGAGAGTTGACAAGTATGCAGTAATTGGATTTCAGTCAGGCTGTTCCTTCCTATAGGCAGTGTCGGACTGGGGCATGAAGGGCCCACCGGGGGATTGCAACGCTAGGGGCCCACCAGTGGGGGTGTGGCCGGCCATCATAGAGGCGGGACCAGACACTAGAGGGGGAGTGGTCAGCTCACGAAGGACAGCTAGTACCATAGTGTAATATATAAAGAATGCAGTGTGTATATAGAGTACACAGTCTTGACCTGCCCCTTAGATTGGGTAGAACAGTCACCAAAAATTGGGATTGTGTTCCAGTAAACCAGGCTTGGCTAACCTGTGGCACTCCAGGTGTTGTGAAACTACAAGCCCCAGCATGCTTTGCCAATATATAGCAGCTTATTGCTGGAAGGGTATGCTGGAACTTGTAGTTTCACAACACCTGGAGTGCCACAGGTTAGCTAAGCTTGCACTAGACTCAGAACATTTGACAGACTGTCCTACCTGTTGTTGTCACTTTTACCACCTGTGGCTTCTGGTTTCTTTAGTTGCGGCTTGTCTGTATCCTGGAATGTTGAGGGTCCTATTTTAAAAAAATAATGGATACATTTAGAAAACACCAACCTTCCCCGCTATTAAATCAACAGCACCCACATTTAATAAATAGGCCTCTCTCCAGCCCCAACATTAAAGTAATAGTACTCACATTTGATAAATAGATCTATTTCCCTCCAACCGACCCCAACATTAAATTTAATACTATTCCCATTTAATAAATAAACCTATTACCCTCCCTCCAAACAGCCCCAGCAAGAAATTAATAGCATTTACGTTAATACATCCATTTCCCACATTAAATATTAATATTCACATTTAATAGATAGCCTCCTCCCCACACTCAGCCCTACATTCAATTATAGACCCAAACCACCCCAGCATTAAATTAAAGGTCCCATCACCCCCTCCCTATAGTGTTCTCTGTACAGCCCCCCTCCCTATAGTTTAGCAAAGGCAGCCCCCTCTAATTATAGTTTAGCATAGGCAGCCCCCCCTCACTATAGTTTTAGTATAGATAGGCAGCCCCCCTATGCCACATAGTAGTGCCCCCAAAACAATATTATGCCACACAGTAGTGCCCCAAACAATGTTACTCCACACAGTAGTGCCCCAAACAATGTTATGCCACACAGTAGTACCCGAAATTCACATATGCCACGTAATACTGTCCCCAATTCATATTATGCCCACAATAGTGTCCCCAATTCAAATTATACCCTCAATAGTGCCCCCCAATTCACATATGCCGTGGAATAGTGCTCTCTCAATTCGCGCACGGGACACATATATAATACATATATATATTATATAGTAGTATATATATATGAGTATGTATGTAGATTGTATATATGTATATATGTTATGTAGGTATATATGTATGTATGTATATTATGTATATATGTATATATATATATATTGTATATGTGTATATATATATATGTGTGTGTATATATATAATATATATATATATATATATATATAATATATATATATATTTATATATATATATATATTCTCTGCAGTAAAGCCTCTGCTTACCCAGTAGCTAGAGAACAGATGGAGGATATATATATAAGATAATTCTGTGTCAAGTGAAAGTCCTGGAATTTGGAGGAAATTAAAAGACATATCCAATAATATTAAATAAAAATAAGAAAATCTACTTACCCATATTTTGATTGATGTAGCCTCTGCTCCTTAGTCCTTCAGCGGCGGCTGGAGCATAAGACAGTCAGCTGACAGGAGGAGAAGGGGGCAGGTCACATGATCGCAGCTGCGATCGCATTTGAAAGATGACTGCAGCCAGTCATCTGTAGCAGCAGGGACGCCGATCACCAGGTGAGCTGACCCCCCCTCTGATCCAGAACGTGGCTGCCGGCTGGATGACAGGATACGTATGTTCAGCAGCCATTCATTAATTCCTGGTTTAAGTTAAATATTCTACGAGTATTCCCTTTATTATTCCGCTCATGCTCAGACAGTTTGTGTGTAACACACTTACTGACAAGAAGTCTGATGTGCGTAGGGGGAACTGTTCCCTGTGGTCAAACCTTATCTGACAAGAATCCCTGGACCTGGTCTCCCAGCAGGCACACGCTCCTCTGTCTAACACGCTGGCAGGATCTGGGCACACGTACTGCGTGTAACACGGGTGATATCAAGATGGTGATTGGGGAACTCTCCACACCAGGCCGGCAGTGAGAATGATTACAAAGCTTTATAACAAGCAGACGAGATGAACTCTGTACACACAGCAGCAGGGACACCGGGGAGGGCAGCAGGGATACCGAACATGTGAGCTGAATGGGCTCCGCCCACTTCTAGAAGGGTGTGTGGCCGTAAGGCAGAGGGGCCTACCGGTGATTTTTCCGGTAGTCCTGTGGGCCAGTCCGACACTGCCTATAGGACTTATTTACTGGCTAGTAAATGCTGCTACATAATGTATATTCAAAAGCTCACACATGTATTTGTTATATTTTACAAAACCATCATTTGAAATTTGCCAATTAAGCTTCACAGCCGGATACAGATTGCTCCCTCAAACTAAAATTGGCTATGTGATTCCCTGGATCAAATACCCCATAATGCCCTCTGCTGATAATAGCTTCAGAAAACATGTTTTTTAGGAAAAGCATCCAATCCATTTTAAATTATGCTTGTGAAACTACCATCAGCCCATTATGTGGTAAGGAATTCCTAAGCTTTTATACCCTTATAGTCAAGAAGCTCATTTTATGCTCATGGTGAAAGTCTTTCATCCAATTGCAGTTAACAATCCCTCTTCCCTGTATGGTGTTTGGTAAGAATTAAGAAAGTTTGTTAGGCATATCTTTGTGTTGACCTTGAATATATTTATACATGTTTATTAGTTGACTTCTAAGGTGCCTTTACCTTAACCTTTCCATTCTTTTTATTAAAAAGTTTCCTGTCTCCGATCCTCCTATGTCCTCCTTACAGTGTGGTGCCCAAAACTACACCCCATGTTTAAAGATGTGATCTAACTAGTCATTTATACAATGAAAATGCTTCCCACAATTTTATTTGCCTTTGGCACTGCATGCTGCTACTCAGTATTTTCTTCTCAATTTTTTCCAAATGTTTTACATGTAGGGGTCTATTCATTGTGAAAGTCAAATAATTGGATGAAGTTGTTTCAAATTAATATCCATCAATTTAATTGGCTTTATCAGAAAATATGCGAATAGCACGCTACTGCGTGGAAGGGCGTAGTACGCAATAACACTAGTGAACATACACCAACACATTCATTTGTAAATAGTTCACCTTAATAAAGGTCCATCACATTGTCTTTTAAAATCAAATGTAATAGATTTAATAGTTTAATATAATAATGTTAAAACCACTTTATTCATATCTAAGGTTCAGGATAAAAGAAATGTATCAGGTTTGGTGTCATACTAATACACTTTTTACCATCAGACATCTGCTACAATCGGCTAAGCGATCGCACCCTGAGTATACTAGTTATGGATAATAAAGAATTAATGCCCAAAATGATATTGTGTTTGTAATGCTAATAGACCAGTTTGAACCAGCATTTCGGCGGGAAGACACGTAGGCAGCTGTTAGGAGAGTTGACTCCCACCCTTGGAGGGCATTGTTTGAACTGACCTATTACCTGCATTACACTGGACTGTCCTGAATCCTGGACCTATGGAGACATGCCATGACATCACTACTGTTTTTTATGTACCACAAACTGTAAATAAACCAGGCATTATCAAGACCCATAAACATCATCAAGACCCTGCTAAATGGATGATTTTCTATCTCCGCCTTTTGCAGCGATAACAAATCCTCATCCGCACAAAATTAATCATTAAAATGTGATTGGCAGCAGAGCGATGCTCCGCTCCGCCGTGACGCTGACCTGCAGCAGTAAGAAGAGTCTTACAGCTGGCCAGGCCAGTGCAGGGTCCCTCTGGATCTAGCGCATGTGCTTTGGAACTGGAAGACCAGGCTTGGGGTTTCAGTTCCAGATTCGATTTAAAAAAGAAATAAAGTTAAAGAAGGAAATAAAACTTTATTAAGAAAAGCTGCTTTATTTAACTAGTATATTTTTCTTGTGTCCTGGTGCCATCATCACCATCCTGAGACGGAGGTAATTATAGGAGGATAGTGATGATACTTGTACCGTTTCTGAAAATATGCTTTGCACAGAGAAATCTCACCAGACAGACATGGTGATGGTCTGCAGAAGCTGTCATCCATAGAGAAGACTTCATAAATAGGAAAAAACCCTGAATCTGTGAAAACGCCTGTATTAAGGCTTTTCACTATTTAATAAATAGACTGATTATATTGTAAAAAAACATAGGTATTAGCTGCATCTAGGTGCATTATCTATATTACGTTTCATCTGCCATGTCATGCCCCAGGGTACCATGGCTAAATCTGCTTGTAGAAAATGACTATCCTGCACTGTATTAGTGACCCAATAGCTTAGGGTCATCAGCAAATATGGACATGTTAGTGTCTAGGCCATCTATAAGGTCATTAATACATAAGACAAAGGCCAATACTGACCCGTGATGTACACAACTAATAACTGTACTTCATTGTGAATATGTTCAATTATATAACTACCCTTTGTCTTCTATTCTTCAACCAGTTCTATGCATACTTCCCCCCTCCCCCCTAAATATATGACATCAATTGCACTACCAAGATGCAGTTTGAAACTTCTGGATATGAGGAAGCCCATAATTATAAGAAATAGGGGTTTATCAATTACTGAACTTAGTTTCTTTAGCACACCTAAGTGAATGCCATGTGAGTCGCATGTTTTTATCTGTCTTTACCATGTTTAGATGTAATTGTACCTTACACAAGAAACAGTCAATGGTGTGCAACAGCTATTGCCACACAACCTATTTCCTTGTACTATTTCCCCGCTTTATGAATACAAAGATTGAAAAATAATTGTAGAAGATAAAGTGGCCCATTGCTAAAAATGTTGTTTTAATTGATTTTACTTGAAAAATGTTTTAGTATTAGACATGTAATCTTTTGCAAATTCAATCTTCATTTGATTGACTTTTAACATATTTTGCTACATTCTTTGTACTTTCATAATTCATTTTCAGTGCCTTCTAGATTTAACAATTTAAATGCTCTGTATTTCTCATAATTACTTCCAATACTTTCTACTTTAACCTCATTGATTACCTTTTATTCCTAGAATTCCTGTTGCAATACAATTTGTACTTGCATCAGTATTTATTTAAAATGTTTCCATTTGATCTCTCTGCTTTATTTAAGAGCGAACTTTCCCAGTCTACTTACGTCAGTTATTCTCTGAGTAGATCAACCTTTACTCTTCTAAATTTTTCAGTTTTTGTAACGCGTTTACAAATGCTTTTCTGCAACTCTGGTAAAATGTTATGTTGTGATAGCTATTTAATGCATGTTCTATTCGATGGTACAAATGCAGCAGAGCTGGAGTGTAGTTGGGTCTTCTAGTTATCTTTTAAGGTATCTAAAACAATGAACACATAATACCATGGTTGGTTTAATGATAGACCTTACCAAGACTTTTCCTGGAAGACTGGTGGCCTCATATTTTATTTGTATCCTTAAGAGTTCAGAGTAATGTATTTATTTTTGAGCTGGGGGGTTGCCTGGGAGCCCAGACTCATCGGAGCCAGCCACTAAAGGGTTTAGAGATACTGGTCTTCCTGGTGGTTGGCCCCTCGCCAAGGACCAGCCACATTATCATGACATTCTACTACAACTGTGTTAAAAAAGTAAAATGTAATGGGGAACTTTCTCTGCTATCTGTTACAAATCCTCAAAAATCTGATTACTAATATGGATCAAAAGGTCAAATACCAAGCATAGTATGATAAACATGTATTTTCCTTATAATTTGGAGGGATGTGAGTGAACTCTCCAGAATTGGTGGGGCTTACATTTATAGGTGTGACCTCACCGAGGGCATGGTTTTGGTGTATCAGGGTATGCAATGTATGGATCTGGGGCGTGGCCTGATCTTCTGCACGGAAATGTTGGAAGGTCAGGTCATCCATTACCCTACATATTCTTAGAGCAATGTGTTTATAAGCTGTTTTTTTTTTTAAGCCTGTCCGCTTACAGAAAAGTGAGATGATAGGTAGCTGGTAGAGCAAATGTTAATTACTTTATTTCAGGTATAGAATTTTAATGAGTAATACAAAAGCTTGATATATTTATATATAAGATTAAATAGTAAGTAGGCTTTAAGCTCTCACAAGCCTGTCCATGGGGTAAATTTATCAAGCTACAAGTTTCCAGGTTTGAAAAGTAGAGATGTCTATAGCAGTGTTGGCTAACCTGTGACACGCCAGGTGTTGTGAAACTACAAGTCCCAGCATGCTTTGCCAATATATAGCAGCTTATTGCTGGAAGCGTATGCTGGGACTTGTAGTTTCACAGCACCTGGAGTGTCACAGGTTAGCCACCACTGGCCTATAGCAACCACTCAGATTCTAGTTATCATTTATTTAGTACATTCTAAAAATGATAACTTGATTGATTGTTATAGACAACATCTCCACTTTTCAAACTCACCAGAAACTCGCAGCTTGATAAATTTACCCTCATGTCTTTAGAATATTTTTTTTTTCATACGCCACTTTCAATTGTCATAAATGCATGGTTTAATAGTTTCATACCTCCCAACCGTTAAACTTTCCAGTCGGGTACATTTAGTGTAGTCACAGTAAACGGGAACATAGCCATATCATTTTTGCACATGCCATAACCCACTGCGTGTTTACCCATCGCTTCTGGAGCACTAGGCCATCCCAAAAAGACCCTTGCAATGATGCATGCACAGACATACCACCCAACATTCTCAGCAGTCAGACTGTCTCACTAAATTGGGACAGTTTGGAGGTGTGTAGTTTTGCCATTTAGCTGTATGTAGAAGCTGCCTGCTATATACAAATTTTCCTCTTATGCATGTAACTTCAGAGGTTGAAAAACTAGAGGAATTCTTTTTTTAGTAAAGACACTAAAAAATTAAAATACTGTAAATACTAGATTATGAAAACTAAAACATCAAAAGAACTTTGAACAATTCATTTTACATGAACTAACCCTTTGTCGGGCAAACTGCATGGTGTTTGGACTAAAGTATAGTAGTGTAAGGAGAAAATAATAGCAAAACAGATTACTCTTTATAAAATCACACACAAAGAAGCACAGCAGTAGCATTTGGGCTGCAATAAGTGTCCCATTTATGCTCATCTCACCGTGACTCGCCATTTCCTTCAATGAGAACTATTCACAAAATAGCAGTAATTGCTCCCACTTCCCTGCTTTTCACTTGAAATGACATTAACTAGGTCTGAAAGCTATCACCGTTTTAGTGAATATGCCTCATAATACATTTCCTGATAGCAGCTAGAGGTAGCAAAGCAATACTGTTAGACTTCCTAAGATGTAACAATTACTCTGAACACTTCAGAAAACTATCTAACTGTAGCTAAGTAAAGGATTTCTGCACCCAAAATTATTTTCCTGCTTAAAGACAATTAAAGTCTCTGCTTTCATTTCCACTTTGGTTCAGCTATTGAAATATGCTATTGCAATGTGATAAACAAGGTTCACTGCTCGGAATGTGTAATGATAAAATGCCCAGTGTCTTATCAATTGCAGTGTAATGATAGATTTGAATATAGAAACTGTTTCATGCATTTTATAAGCAACTTGTTTAGCATTAGTCCTTAAAGGAAATACTGAAATATGTTCAGTAAGAAAAACTTGTGGTAATGGTCATTTTACATTGTATTTAGGATCAGTACATAATTGGTTAAACTGCTAGTGTCCTTATAAAGATACTGTAGATTATTGCGTACGGCTGTAAACCACAGAAACTTACAGGACCCCACCGTTAAGAACATTTTTCATAGCTGCTTACTGCAGTAATAAAACATCACACAAAAAATAATAGTTGCTTAAACAATAGTTGCTTATAGGATTAATGGTAGTAGAAATATGCTAAGTCAATCTATACAAGAGAATTGCTATTCTTATTTTGGAGACCTGCAGCTATTTAGAGATGTAGGACAATACCTTCCTTTCACCTGTTTGCCCAACTTATTTTTTTATTTCAGTAAATAAAACAAATATTGAAAGACTATAACAAAAACAATTGTAGTTCCTGAAGCTGCAGTCCTTTTTTGTTTTTTGTTTTGTATTTTTTTGCACTCCACAAAAAATATTGTTATAATATTGTTATTGTATTATATTGAAGTAAAAATGTAATGAGCCCAAATTATAACAAAACTAACACCAGGGTTATTGATTTAGCCATGTTATATACATTCTGTTTCTTTAATTTGTGTTTGTGTTTAGTACAGGAATCATTGATGAGATTTTTTTATATTCCCTTTGTATTTGTATTGCACTTGTATGCTGTGTTTGTTGTACAAGCCATGCTGTATTTTCAATGTTAATCAAGATTTAATCTCCCTCTTTATCTCCAGAAGAGTTTCCTGGGCTGCAGCACTTTTAGAGTGAAGGATCTGGTGAAAGCTAAGGAACAACCCCTGTCTCTCAATCTCAAGTAGGTTCTGTTCTATTATGACTTTTCCTTAGAGCAGTGAAAAATAATGAGTTTTAAAATGTGTACAAATGGAAGTGCACCTCTACGCTGAGGAATGTTCTAAAAATGAATTTCCTAATTTAAAAGCCCACATGGAGGGGCGCATCTTATTTTGCGTGAGCCTAACAGGAAAGGGCGATCAGCCATCCGACAGCTACCACCTCTTTGTTAGAACTTCTGTCCAATAAGGTGCACAGAAGGGAGGCTGTCGCTCGAAAGGCTGTCAGGATTATTAACTTTCAAGTCTAATAGGCAGAGCTCCAGTCTTCCTACTCTAGATCAGCAATTTTTACTGATTTAGTAGAACTGACAAACAGACAGGGACTGTGACATGTGTTGTGACACACTGAAAGGGAATTACTGGTCTAATGGGTCACTAAATGTAAAGGTAGTTAATCCAGAAGATAACAATTTAATTACCGTGGTGGAATGCTGTATGTTTAAAATTCAATCTGTTATTTAGCCTGGTACATACTCTAAAATGAGGCATTTTAGGTTCCCAATGGTCTCCTGTAATGTCATTTTAATCTTTTCAATAAAAAAATCCTGTGTGCCTAGATATAAACCCGAATTTCTTCCGTTTTAAGAAGTACAATATATAGGACAAATCCATGGTTTGATGATTTTGTGCTGATTTAAGCTGTGACTATCAATTGTTGGCACACATTTGTGACAACTGGCTTATCGTACCTTAAACGGAGTTCAGTAACTTCAGGTAGATCATTGCTTACTTGCAGGATTGTGTTTCTGTGTGAGAAACTGGGTTTTATATGAAACAATGAGGCTATATATGACAAGCATGTAAAGCGAAATGGTGGCGATTCTTATAGCAACTGATCAAATGCTATAATTTTTCTAGTGCAATTTAGGAAATGAAATCAGATATCTGATTGGATGATATGGGCAACACCACTTGCACCACTTTTCATAAATGCTGCTTCAAATTTCAAAAGTTATATCTTGATTAAGACTAATGCTCTATAATCATTAATTATGCTTAGTTTAATCCTCTAGAGGACACAACATGTATAATAATAAATGCAAATATGTAGCAACAGCATTGTAAGATTTTGTAAAATAAATATCTACATAACTTGCCAGTCTGCAACTCTACATCTAAATCAGTAAGGAAAATAAAATTTGCTGCCAAAAAATAAAATAAAGAAAAGCAAATTAAACATGTGAAAGATGGAGTGACGGTACCAAGTACACTCTGATGAAACATATTTAGTCTCTTTAAAAGCTGAATCCATGGATAACATTTATATTAATGTGGGCACATATCGCGGCTGCAGGTGTTTAGTCCATGCTTATTTGGAGACCTATGCCTCAAGGGCCACACTCATAGGAACATTAGACTTTTATCCCCACCACTTGTCCTCCCCGTACAATTCTCAAGCAATGACCAACATACCACATGTCGTACTCCTACACATTGAGCATATAGTACCTAGTTAAAATATTCAGACAAAACATATGCTAATTACAGAGTATCCAGCATACAGAAAAGACTGTGCAGCTACATATAATGCACTTAGAGCACATTTAAATACGTAGCAACCGTTACTTTCCTTTTATAAAGCACAACAACCACCTGTTCATTATAACACATAGGGATCTGTTTATTAAAGGGTGAAACCCCAATCTCCGTCGAAACCCCCCACCCCCCCTCCCCATGTACCTCTGCAATACTTTTCTTTTCTTGGCAATAACGGAAGAAACACCTCATTTGTAAGGGGTGGCAGAGTGTATCTGAAATCATACTGGATTTTTCACCTGATACTGAGGAGCTGATAAGCAAAATTTCCTAGCAAGGTAATTATATATTTAATTGTAACTGCGTGTGTCAATCTAGTTAACCTTCCTACTACAGTACGTATTGTTTTAATTTAATTGTTTCATTTCTTCTTCTAACTTAAAAATAAGGTTTATGTTGACAAATCTAAAGCATTCATGAGTAACAATCCCCATATTCCTTTATTTCCCTGAGTTTAGAAATAAAATAAGGGTCAAAGGAGCACTTTAATGACTGTATTTTTAGAGTGTTTATTTTAGGAGGAGGAAAGGCCAAATGAACACATTATCAATGCTTATGTCACTCAGGACATTGGCTTTGAGAGTATTGACCAGTTCACAATAGGGGTTGGGCTCTAAAAGCACAGCCACATTTTGGAAGGGCCCATGTATCACCCAAAGGTGAAAAAAAAGAACATGAATACAATGGTGCTTGTGAGCACCAAAGAAGCTGCACCCCCTGCCATGGATTTGAGCTTTCAGTTTCAGTGCTATTGAAACAATATAGTGATAGATAGAATATATACTAAATTATATCTACACCCCCACCCCACCCAAAAATATTTATTTTCTTGGGGGTAGGGCAATAGCATTTTAAAAAATATATATGTACTGAAAAAAATAATCTAGTTATTTGTCAAGTTTATTCCTTTGGTTAATGAAACCTGATTGTAGTTACAGCTATCAATGTTTTTTGTATAATATGAGCGATTAGCATTACTACTGGATGTTCTATAACAGATGCAAATGTCTGGTCATTGTGACTTACTGCACTACAGTCATTGCCAAAAGTTTTGAGAATGACACAAATATTATTTTTCACAAAGTCTGCAAAGTTTGAATATACTCCAGAATATCATGAGGAGTGATCAGATGAACTGCAATTAATTTCAAAGTCCCTCTTTTCCATGAATATGAACTTTACCCTAAAAACAACATTTCCACTGCATTTCAGCCCTGCCACAAAAGGACCAGCTGACATCAGGTCAGTGATTCTCTCGTTAACACATGTGAGAGTGTGGACGAGGACAAAAATGGAGATCACTCTGTCACGCCAATTGAGTTAGAATAACAGACTGGAAGCTTTAAAGGGAGGGTGGTGCTTGAAATCATTGTTCTTCCTCTGTTAACCATGGTTACCTGCAAGGAAACACATACAGTCATCACTGTTTTGCACAAAAAGGGCTTCACAGGCAGAGATATTGCTGCTAATAATATTGCACCTAAATCAACCATTTATTGGATCATCAAGAACTTCAAGGAGACAGATTAAATAGTTGTGAAGAAGGCTTCAGGGCTCACAAAAACGTCCAGCAAGCGCCAGTATTGTCTCTTTAAGTGTATTCAGCTGCGGTATCGGGACACCACCAGTGCAGAGCTTGCTCAGGAATGGCAGCAGGCAGGTGTGAGTTCATCTGCACCCACAGTGAGCTAAAGACTTTTGGAGGATGGCCTGGTGTCAAGAAGGTCATCAAAGAAGCCACTTCTCTCCAGGAAAAACATCAGGGACAGACTGATATTCTGCAAAAGGTACAGGGATTGCACTGCTGAGGACTGGGGTAAAGTAATTTTCTCTGATGAATTCCCTTTCAGATTGTGTGGGGCATCTGGAAAAATGCTTGTCCGGAGAAGCAAAGGTGAGCGCTACCATCAGTCCTGTGTCATGCCAACAGTAAATCATCCTGAGACCATTTATGTGAAAGGTTGCTTCTCAGCCAAGGGAGTGGACTCACTTAAAATTTTTACTAAGAACACAGCCATGAATAAAGAATGGTACCAAAACATCCTCCAAGAGCAACTTCTCCCAACCATCCAAGAACAGTTTGGTGATGAACAATGCCTTTTCCAGCATGATGGAGCACCTTGCCATAAGGCAAAAGTGATAACTAAGTGGCTCGGGGATCAAAACATAGAAATTTTGCATCCATGGCCAGGAAACTCTCCAAACCTTAATCCCATTGCGAACTTGTGGTCAATCCTCAAGAGGCGGGTGGATAAACAAAAACCCACAAATTCTGACAAACTGCAAGCATTGATTAGGCAAGAATGGGTGGCCATCAGTCAGTATGTGGCCTAGAAGTTGATTGATAGCATGCAAGGGCGAATTGCAGAGCTCTTCAAATAGAAGAATAGAATAGAAGCAGCAAACTTTGTGAAAACCAATACTTGTGTCATTCTCAAAACTTTTGGCCATGACTGTATTGCATTTATGACAACTGACATGCCCGTCTCCAACTTCCATCACATATAACATAGTAACACTATGATGTAAAGACACCTATGTGGTCTGGTGCTTCAGTCCTCCATTGCATTTTGTCAGAGTAACAAAGGAGAAATAGATGACTGCTCAGAGATCATTGATCTTTCATCATGGGTGGAAGAAATTTGAACACATCCTACTTTCTTCTAATATTGAAATTCAATAATCTCTCTTCTGTCCTCCTTTTAAAAATGGAGGAAGTGTGTGAGTTAGTGAACAGCTAGCAATTGCTATAAAGAGCTATGTTTAAACATAGAAATCTATTTTCATGTCCACCTGCAAAACCCCATCGGGTATATTTACTAAACTGCTGGCTTGAAAAAGTGAAGGTGTTGCCTATAGCAACCAATCAGATTCTAATTATCATTTTTTAGTACATTCTATAAAATGTCAGCTTGAATCTGATTGGCTGCTACAGGCAACATCTCCACTTTTCCAAACCGGCAGTTTAGTAAATATAAACCCATGTCTGTTTAGGAAGTAGGATACCATTTTTTGGCATACATTCTGTTTAAAGAAATGTAAATAAAATACTAAATAAACTTGTGGACTTCTTTATTTTAAAACTTCTGACTGGTATAGTTTTCCCCATAGATGTCAAGGTTTAATGTAGGTTTTCACCCTGCACAAAAGTTAAAGCAAAATGCCAATTATTCACTTCAAGTATTTAGTTGTGATGGGTCAGAAAAGGCTGCTGGCTCTTTGATATGATCCCCTATGGTAAGAAAGCAGTAAAGTTGGAGCAGAGAAGTGCTTTCAAGATTCCAGTAGCAGGAAGAAAATTCATTGCCGCACTCATGAAATCATCTTTTGCTCATTAAACCAGCCTTATCCTTTTTTGTTCAGTTTGATGGAAAACTGTATGAAAGAAACTTTTGAAGGGCTGCAGACAGCAAATGTGTCCTCGGTTCCCTTTTTAACCAATATTGTACATTCTAATTTGCCAACTCAATTTTCTATCAATTTAAAAGTCAAATCATTGTCAGTTCTTTACTCTAATTAGTAAAATAAGTTCCAAATCTGTGCTTCTTTTATTTGTGAATTTTTCAGTTGAGTTAATTTTGTCGTTTGAAAGAGATGTCAGATCTGGATAAAGAATTTTCTGTGAAATGGAACATCACAGGCTTGCAGTGAATAAAACAAGATTCTGTCTCCTGTTCAACCAAAGCAGTGCCAATTAGTATAACTTATATGATCTTATATCAAAGTTTGTGTTCTCTATATATCATGTGAACATCTCCAAGTGTAAGGACACGCTACTGAATTTGTAGGCTATGTATAAAACGGTCTGAAAAATAGCCACAAAACCATTTCTGGATTAATCTCTTCCGTATGATTAACATATGCTGTTTTTTTTAATTCATGAAATCATTTTCTTATTCTTTTTAGTGTTGGCTGTGTCCGACTCCCTCTGTTCCTGTGAGTGCACTGATTATCTAATCGCCCAGACTTGAGTGTACAGCCCTGCCCAATATACATTATATTATATTGTCTATGATTAGCTCCGTTTTCTTGCTTCTCACAATATTCTTGGCAGTGTCAAAACCAATCAACAACTATTTATATTAAAGCTATTTTAACAAGAAGTACATATGCCTTCATAGCTAGCAGTGAAAATGAGATAGATGGGGGCGGGGGGGGGGGGGGGGGTTACTAATATTACCAACAGAGGCATCTCGCATTATATATAGAAAATTGATGGTAATGCAATTGTATTTAACAGTGTACATTATAGAAAAACAATAGATCAATAGCCTCACATTTAAAACAACTAAAATGTTGGAAGATACTGCAGTAAATCTGTTGTGTTATTGCAGAATACATTCTGGGTCACAGGCTGATGAAATTTCATTTGTACATGTCCTTTCACTTTATGTAATAGGCATCTAGTATGCAAATAGTGGCCTTTATTTTGACACTGTAAATCCAGGTGAACAGGGTATAGATGTCTTTTTACTGCCTTGTACAGACAGGTTGCCTGTTGTTCTCTTTCACATCAGGATGATTTATAGTCAGCATAGGTTAATTGTGGTGTTCTTCTGCTCCTAAGGGAATGTCTCTCTGGAAATATTAATACTTCAGAGATACTCAAATGATTATTTTTCTCTTGCACAACTGTCTGCAATACAACGTAGATATGGGCAATAACACTATTATTTAAGGCATGAAAACTGGCTGACAAACATGTAAACTGAAAAAAGGTGTTTATGGCTGTGGTACCACTGTGGTTATTGTGTTAATGCCTTATCTTCCTGCAGCCACTTCCTTTATTGCAGAATTAGGGGCATATTTCTTAAAGGGCAAGAACCCTGTTGCCTGGAGATGGGCAATTAAGATTATCACATTCAGGGCTGCCATCATAAACTGTGGGGCCCAGTACTAATTAATCTGGCAGTGCCCTCACCATACATGCCTCCTCCCTCTTCGCCGTACCTGCGTCCCCTCCCTCATCACAGTACATTCCCACTCTACCTCATCACAGTACATGCCTCCCCCCACCCCGTCCCATCACAGTAAATGTTCCCCTCTCCCCATCCCATCACAATAAATGTCCCCCCCATCACTTTAAATATTCCCCTTTCCCCCCATCCCATCCCATTAAATACCCCCCTCTCCCCACAATCACAGTAAATGTTCCCTTCTCCTATCTCCTCCCCCCTCTCCTATCATATTAATGCCCAGTTAACTTACCTTCTCCTCAGCGATGCTGTGGCTCCCAGTCATTGATAGACTGGGAGTGTAGCACGCAGTGCAAGGCACTCCCATATTTTCAGTCCCTGGGAGCAGCAGCATAGCGGAGGAGAAGGGGCACGGCCCCCCAGTCTATCTGGGCCGATCACAGCTGTATTGACCGTACGCCCCTAATAGTGGCCCTGATCACACCGCCCTATATGTCTAAGGATTACTGCTGGCAATAGTGATGTGATAACTCTGTTTGTGGCAGGTTTTGCTGGCAAAGCCTTTGCATCTTAAAGTCTATTTAACTATTTAAGTATCACTGTCGTACTTGTATTGTCACAATACCTGTTCTGTATATGCCATGACAGGATGATGTTAACAGAACAAAGTATTTAAACATAGTTTATTCTTGGAATAAAATCTTTTTTATACTTTAATATTTAAAATATTTGTTTTTATTTAATTAGTGAAACTGTAAGCCCAAATCTGGGCTCCCTATTCCATTGCGCTTGCTGGCCATGAATGCGCAGAGCAATGGAAACTGGCCCAGCGAAGCAGTAATATAATTCTACTGTTACTCGGCCATATTTGTTTGAGAAGTGCAGGTACTTTTATCACTAAGTGGTGATAAATCAATAAGCATTACAATGGTGCGGGTATTCTACTAATTAGAAGGGGCCAAACACAGAACCCTGTCCAGATTACAGCTCTGGTAACGTGCACTATGAAGTACAATAATAATAGAGCCAAACAGGCTGCTGTCTTCATTCCCACCAATACTGTATCCGCTCAGCAATCTCAAAACCCATTAATTATTTAATGCACAGTACATAGTTTATATAATGATCACCAGGGGATCGCTGATCAGTACCTGAGATCAAATGGAAGCCCGGAGCAGGAACGAACGTAAATGGACAGGATGGGTAGGTTGGGAAATTCTCCAGAGAGATTATGACATGAACACAGCAAGACAGATATACAGTAGTTCCAAGGGAAGGCGTAACAACCAGAGAATATGCAGACCGGGTCGGGTCAAGAGACCATACAAGGTAGTTACATATCTAAGAGTTCAAACCAAAATATGTGTGTGTGTGTGTGTGTGTGTGTGGTATCCAGGTGCTTGGCACACATAAAGAGCATGTATGCATTACCCTGTTGCCTTCCTCAGTACTTCACTTGTATGGATAGTACGATAAATAGATTTCAAGTGAGACACATTGTAGTTTTGTATCAAAAGGGTGTATTTAATCCATTCCAACATTTTAGTATAGTACTTTACTCAGGGACATCATGTGAGAGTCTGACAAACACACTCAATGCATATAGTGCACAGCATAATTAACATACCTTACACAAGCTGTCTGAAGTGTTAGCACGGCTATCCCAACATGCATTGCAGGGGTATAACCCTCCCACTGCCAATGAATAAGCAATGCATACCAACATCATCATAAGGGGTGTGGCTAATAAACAGCACCATGGCAACCCGAATTAAAAACCGTTGTAATTCCTACACCGTTCACCTGATTTGGATGTAAATACCCTCAAATTAAAGCTGAAAGTCTGCAGTTAAAGCACATCTTGTTTGTTTCATTTCAAATCCATTGTGGTGGTGTATAGAGCCCAGTGGCGGATACGCCCCCCCTAGCAGGGGCTTGCTGCTGGCGGCTGCACACTATGTGCAGGTCCGTTCGGCAGTGACAGGCAGGGACAGTGTGCTGCCCGGCTGCTCTGATTGTGTTTTAAACACAATCAGAGCATCTGGGCAGCACACTGTCCCTACCTGTCACTGCTGAACGGACCTGCACATAGTATGCAGCCGCCGGCTGCCTCAGATGTAAAAAAGGGGGCGGAGCCTAAATCGCCCCCCCCCTAAATCGCCCCGGGTAGAATTCTCTAGATCCGCCCCTGATAGAGCCCAAAATATGAGAATTGTGTCGATGTCCCAATATTTATGGACTTGACTGTATATAAGCTATATTTAATGAATAAAGAGAACTCTTACTGTTAATATATATATATTAACTAATAATACTACCAAACTCCAACAAGCAGTTGCAATCTGGCTTTCTGTATATAATGATACTATATAAATACATCATCTATTATTTGCATGATCATATCTAAATAAATAACGCAGCTGCAGACCACTAACAATACATTGTATATTCTAATGAATGTTGAAGAATGCATGCCCTTGGGAGACAACCAAGGCTCGGATAAAAGAGCCTGGGAAGTTTCACAGGGAGCATGCATCCAGATCTACGTGAAACAATTAAGCCCATATGGAGCCACTGTATTCAAGCGATATATCCAAGTAGATTCCAATTGCATTCATTTATTATCTCTATCTCCACCTCTAAGCTTTGGTGGAACATGGTCAATAATTTTATACCGAAGCATAGCCATATTGTGTCTAGCATTCAAAAAATGTCTAGCAACTGGTTGTTCACTGTTGTGTTTTTCTATGGCCATTCTTATAGCTGATCTATGAAGAGCATAGTTGCCGCCAACATTTGAGATCTCCCCTGCGGGAGGGGAATTCTCGCTGCCGATTCCTGGGGGCGTGGCAATGTGGGTTGCGTCATTAGGCCAGCCCCTCAGCTGTCCATCACCATTTGCAGCCTATTGCAGCAGGGGGCGGGTCCACAATGATGCATTCCATGTGACTACCCCCCCAGGACCCTGTGCATCGCTACGGTAAGCCCCGAACCAATCCACTTCACTAATGAAGTGGGTAGAATGCGGGAGGTTGCCCTGCTATCCTGGGAGTCCGGGAGTCTCCTGGACATTTCGGGAGAGTAGACATCTATGGTGAAGAGTCTTCCATTCCTTGAATTACTGAAATGTTTTGCCCACGTAGTAAAGGCCACATGTGCACATGATGATATACATTATGTATGTATTGGTGCAGGATAGCATAAAATTTATTTCGTATTCTTTGCCTGAGTGAGGATGTTTAAAGGTATTTCCTGTCTCCATATTACACAATTTGGACATTTAAAGCAACCTATGTGTACTTTTGTAAATCTATCAATTTCAGATGATTGGATGTTTGTAACATCTGTGCGCATCACTAGATCTTCGATGTTTCGCCCCTGTTTATAACAGGGCATAATGGAGACTTCTCTTAATGAAGACAGTTCTGGATCCATTTGGATAATTGGCCACAAAGACTTCACTATTTTAGCTGTACTTGGGCTTTTTGTGTTATAAACACTGTACCCTCGGTAATTTATTAACCAATTTTGCCAACTACTTATTAATAAGTGTATCAGGTTTCGGAATCTTCAAAACGTTTGCTTTAATATTTTCTAGTAGCTGTTTAGAATATCCAGTTTGAGTAAGGGTGTGCACCGGGCACTTTTAGTGTTTTGGGTTCTGATTTGTTTTGCCAAAACACCTGACGAAAGGTTTTGGTTCTCATTTAGGGTTTTGGGTTCTGATTTATTTTTAAAAAAGCATAAAAAGTGCTAAAATCTAGTTTTTTGTTTGTTTTTCACTCCTATGCTATTATTAACCTCAATAACATTCAATAACAATCATTTCCACTAATTTCCAGTGTATTTGGAACACCTCACACCTCACAATATTGTTTTTAGTCCAAAACGTTGGACCGAGGTAGCTTTCTGGACTGCGTAGTGGAGTGAGCCCGGTACCCAATTTGGTACCGGGGCCACAATATATCACCCTCAACTGGTCTGAATTCCACTGCACAGCTGCCTGCTCCTACATCCTCTGCAGCATATACAGGGTGTAGTTCTAACGCGTCAATACCTCTTGTTTTTGACGATGACAGGTCATTTTAATTAATTTTGGATTTGGCCCCAACATTGAATGTAGTTTAATATTTGATACGCATCTATCTGGACTGCGTAGTGTAGTGGCCCACGGTACCCACTCTGGTACCGGGGCCACAATAAAAAAACCTTAACTGGTCTCAATTCCACTGCAAAGCTATCTGGACTGCGTAGTGTAGTGGCCCCGGTACCCAATTTGGTACCCGGGCCACAATAAAAAAACCTTATCTGGTCTCAATTCCACTGCACAGCTATCTGGACTGCGTAGTGTAGTGGCCCCGGTACCCAATTTGGTACCGGGGCCACAATATAAAACCCTCAAGTGGTCTGAATACCACTGCACAGATGGCGGACACCGGATGCACGTCTAACACCAACATAGCAGTTAAGGCCGCAGTTATTTTTTTTTGGAACTACAAAAAAAAAAAAATTAGCAGTAGAAATGGCAGTTCCTCTTTTTTGGAAATACAGAAAGAAAGAAAGTAGTAATAGAAATGGCAGTTCCTCTTTTTTGGAAATACAGAAAGAAAGTAGTAATAGAAATGGCAGTTCCTCTTTTTTGGAACTACACAAACAATAAACTTAGTAATAGAAGTGATAGAACAAATAGCAGCGCTGTATACGCTGCGTGTAGGTAAGGTAGGGATCTCAAATACCATGACACTCTGTTTAGCCTAATCCCTGACAATGTAATATCACGGAAAGCCTATTTGATTATCAAGGCCAATGGCTAGCTTCTGCTAAATCAGACAGAGTATGCAGCGCACGTCTGACACCAACATAGCTGTGCCGGTGACATGGCCTGCAGGAATATCTCTGATGGAGATAGAACTAGCCCCCAAAGAGCACATAATGCCAAAAAAAGAGTTGCAAGATGGTATTTGTCCTTGGGTCCCTGATGTTGTTGAAATAGGACATGCACACTTTAACAAACCAATCATTTCAGCGACAGGGCCTACCAAACTACTGTGGCTGAAATGATTGGTTTGTTTGGGCCCCCACACAAAAAAAGCTATTCATCTCTCCCTGTACAAACTAAACTGGTTCTACTGAGGCAAGATGTCATCCTCATCCTCTGATTCCTGGCCCCCTTCAGTGTGTACTTCCTCATCCTCACACATTATCAATTCGTCCCCGCTGGACTCCACAACCACAGGTCCCTCTGTATTATCTGGAGGGCAGTGCTGTACTTGATTGAGGAATTGATAATTCATTTTTATGAACATCATTTTTTCAACGTTCTGAGGAAGCAACCTCCTTCGCCGCTCACTGACCAGGTTCCCCGCTGCACTAAAAACTCTTTCCGAATACACACTGGAGGGGGGACAACTCAGGTAAAATAGAGCCAGTTTGTACAGGGGCTTCAAAACTGCCTTTTTTTCCTGCCAGTAACAATATGGACTGTCTGACATGTCTATTTGGATGGTGTCAGCAAAATAATCCTCCACCATTTTTTCAATTGTGACAGCATCCAATGCAGCGACAGTAGACATGTCTGCAATGGTTGGCAGGTCCTTCAGTCCGGACCAGATGTTCTCAGCATCCCCGTCAGCGGGTTTTGAGGAAAACTGAGCTTTTTCCTCGCAGCCACAGGTGTGGAAGAAAATGAAGGAGGAGCTGGTGGCATGTCACGGTCCTCTTCAGAGGACAATCTCTTGACCAGCAGGTCTTTGCACCGCTGTAGACTTGTGTCCGCCGGAAACAGAGACACAACATACGCTTTAAACCGAGGATCCAGCACGGTGGCCAGAATGTATTCCTCTGACTTTAAAAGAGTGACCACCCTCGGATCCTGGCAAAGCGTACGAAGGGCTTCATCCACAAGAGCTACATGCTTGGTGGAATCGCAATGGTTTACCAGCTCCTCCCTCACTTTCTCTAGCTGCTTCTGCAACAGCCTGATCAGGGGAATCACCTGACTCAAGCTGGCAGTGTCGGAACTGACTTCTCGTGTGGCATGTTCAAACGGCTGCAGAACCTTGCACAACACGGAAATCAGTCTCCAGTGCGCTTGACTCAGGCGCATCCCCACTCCTTTTCCTATGTCGTAGGTGGCTGTGTACGCTTGAATGGCCTTTTGCTGCTCCTCCATCCTCTGCAGCATATAGAGGGTGGAGTTCCAGCGTGTCACAACCTCTTGTTTGAGGTGATGGCAGGGCAGGTTCAGAGTTTTTTGATGTTGCTCGAGTCTGCGGTAGGCACTGGCAGAATGCCTAAAGTGTCCAGCAATTTTGCGGGCCACCGCAAGCATCTCCTGCACACCCCTGTCACTCTTCAGGTAATGCTGCACCACCAAATTTATTGTGTGGGCAAAACATAGGAAGTGCTGGAAATTGCCCATATGTAATGCCCGCACAATGTTACTGGCGTTGTCTGACACCACAAATCCCCAGGAGAGTGGGGTAAGCCACTGCGAGATGATTTCCCTCAGTTTCTCTAAGAGGTTGTCAGCATTGTGCCTCTTACTAAATCCAGTGATACACAACGTTGCCTGCCTTGGCACGAGCAGCCGTTGTGGAGATGCTGCTACTGATGCAGCTGCTGCTGTTGCTGCGGAAGGCGATGCATCTACCCAGTGGGCTGTCACAGTCATATAGTCCTTAGTTTGCCCTGAACCACTTGTCCACATGTCAGTGGTTAAGTGGACAGTGGGTACAACCGCATTTTTCAGAGCACTGAGGACACTTGTTCTTACTTCTCTGTACATCTTTGGTATCGCCTGCCTAGTGAAGTGGAATCTCGACGGGATTTGGTACCGGGGACACAATACCTCCATCAACCGTCTAAATCCCACTCCACTGATGGCGTACACCGGACGCACATCTAACACCAACATTGCTGTTATTGACGCAGTTATCCGCTTTGCCATAGGATAACTAGTGTCATACTTGGTGCTCATGGCAAATTACTGTTGGACGGTCAATTGTTTGGTGAAAGACGTAGCGGTCTTACGACTTCCCCTCTGGGAAGATGACAGACTACCAGCAGCAACAGCAGCAGTGCCAGTAGTAGGCGTATCGCTGCAGGATTCCTCGGATGAATCCCGTATTGAAGAGGACTCTGTCTGGCTGGTGACTAAATCTGATGGAGATTGTGGAGGAAATTGACGAGGAGGGTGTTGCTGGTGTGGATACAACAGGACCAAGGGATTTAGGTGTCCCTGGACTGCTGACGGTCCTAGCCACAGGTCCTGAACTAAACACTGAATTATGAAGGTTCTTCAGGTGACGTATAAGTGAGGATGTCCCTAGGTGGCCAAGATCCTTACCCCTGCTTATTTGAGCCTTACTTAAGCTACATATGGCCATACATTTTTTTGTCCGGATTCGGATAAAAATAACTCCAGACCGAAGAGGTGGATTTTTTGGTCTTCTGACCAGGCATGATGATGGGCTTTTTCATCCCATGGACAACAACTGTTTCCCCCCCTGGTGGCTCATTTATGATAACCACATCAGCATCCTCCTCATCAAGTTCCTCCACAACGCCAGCTACATCAATAGCCTCCTTGACACCTTGATTATCCAAATCTGGATCTACACTGTGGGTCATCCTTCCAGCATATGCAGAGGGTGTGCTGCAAATGGTGGATGGAGTCACCTCTTCCCGTACAGTGATGGGGAAGGTCAGGCTTCGCAACCACCAACACCCTTGGACTCGCCTTGGGGATTTGTGATGTCATCTGTTTAGAAGGCAGAGTTGTTTGCTGTGTTGTTGCTGACAGCATAACTCTTTTAAATTTTTTGGAGGAGGGGGGGGAGGAGGAGGGCTTAGATCCTTGGGTGAAGCTGAACCACTAGTCCTGAACATGGGCCAGGGCCTAAGCCGTTCCTTGCCACTCCGTGTCGTAAATGGCATATTGGTAAGTTTACCTTTCTCCTCAGATGTTTTCAATTTTCTTTTTCTGCCAATTTTAGTGAACTTTGGGTTTTTGGATTTTACATGCCCTTTAGGAGATTGGGCATCGCCCTTGCCAGACGACGTTGATGGCATTTCATCGTCTATGTCATGACTAGTGGCAGCAGCTTCAGCATTAGGAGGAGGAAGTGGGTGTTGATCTTTCCCTACTTTATCCTCCAAATTTTTGTACTCCATTATATGCAGCACAAGAGAGCGTACCCCTAAACCACACACACTCGGCAAAGCCTTTACAAATTATCTGCGGCACAGGAGAGTATCACTGGACTGGAGTTATACAGCAGTACCTAGTATTTTGAAAATAATCTTTTTATATTTTTTTACAATTATTTTTGGATAATTTTTGTGTAATTTATAATTTATTTTTTAGCAGAACAGCGCACAGGACACAGGCAGCACCACTGGACTCAGCAGGACAGAGCACAGGACACAGGCAGCACCACTGGACTCAGCAGGACAGAGCACAGGACACAGGCAGCACCACTGGACTCAGCAGGACAGAGCACAGCACACAGCACAAAAGTACCACTAATATTAAAACAAGGACAGGAGCTCCCTAACTGCAACCTCTCTCACGAGTGATCGCAGCCAGAATGAAGATGGCGGCCGCTAGTGCTGAATTTATGACATCCGAGTCTCGCGAGATCCGACGCGAGACTTGGATGTCATAGCCTCGGTTTGGCTCCGTTTGGCGCCCGGAAGTTCCCGAACAGTGCTCGGATCCCGTCGGACCCGCACTGTTCGGGTGGGCTGAGATTTCGGAAATCCGAGCCCGCTCATCTCTAAGTTTTAGAAATTTTTGAATCATCAAATCCATCTCTATTAGAGTATCCTCCATTGAGCTTGTGATACAATGTATTCGCAACGTCTGTGAATATGGTAAACCCTATTTAAGGGCTATAGGATGGTGACTATTAGCCAACAATATAGTATTTCTATCCGTTGATTTGTGGTATATAGTAGTGGCTAACTTGTGTCCTTGTTTTTTTATTGTAATGTCTAAATAGTGAATCTCCTCATATTCATAGGTAAATTTGATGGTGAAGTCAGATATGGATAGCTTTAAAGAGGTCTTCAAATGTGTTGTTGCTGCCGGTCCATATTATGAAGAGATCATCTATCTTCCTAATGTAGAAAAAAATCTGTGACTAAATTTTAGGCTCAGTAAAAAACATTTTTTTCTCTTGTTGGAACATAAAAATATTTGCATAAGATAGTGCCACATTAGAACCCATTGTGCAGCCCGTATATTGTAAATAAAATTGACCATGAAAGTAAAAAAAATTACTAGTTAGTGTTAGTTCCAATAACTGCATGAAAAACCCAATATGTGGACCTGTATATATTGGATTATTTGATAAAAAGTCTCTTACTGCTGCCAATCCATCTATATGAGGAATGCTGGTGTATAAGCTACATACACCTACAGTACAAAGCAAATTGTCTGCAGGTAGCGGTGTGTGTGCATATGTATATGTATGTGTGTATATATATATATGTGTGTGTGTATATATATATATATATATATATATATATATATATATATATATATATATATATTTATTATTATTATTATTATTTTATTATATTATATACATATTATATATATGTCTATATGTGTATATAAATATATATATATATACATATTATATATATGTGTATATATATATATTTTATAAACACTAATTGTTTTTTAATAACACTATGTTTTTATTAATACTGTATGCTTAAATGTACATTTTTATATATTGCATGATATAGTTGGTATGTATATGTTTGGTTATTGGATTCCAACTATAGTTCTGTGACACATCCTAATTGTTTTATGTTACAGTGTATGTCTCATATATATTGCACTTTATGCACCTTCATATGGAGCAATAATCACCTTCATATGGAAGATTTTGTTTGAATTAATATATATTACTTGGTTATACATCACTTTAATATTATTAGTAGTATTGCCCCATTTTTGCCATATATTATATTAAAGTGTACATGTCTCAAAGACTTGGTACTTATAGCACTATTGGTACTCCATATATACTATATGGGAGGCACCATACCAACTTCACTTATAGATTATAAAGTTATCACATCAGATAATCTAGTCACTATGAAGCTGGATATATGGATAGTTTAGGTAGGTTATATCTCCCTTTTTTAATGTCTTAAATATCGTTGTATGCTTGTTTTACATAGTTTTCTCCGGTATACGGAGTGTCTGTTTTGTCCTTTTTCAATAAAGTTATTGTCGCGCATGCGCGGAGATTGGCGGCCTCTGCGCACGCGCTATATAAACGGCACTATGGATGTGTTATGTTATATGCTGTTGCTCCTGAGAAAGTCCCGTTGTACCGGGACGAAACGCGTTGAGCGGTGACATCTACCAGCGCTTTTGTGGTTACCTCATGTGAGTCACTATTGCGCTATTCAATTTTAAATAAATTGATTATATTTTTACATTGCATTTTTTCTGTTCAATCTTGTTCATTTCCGCTACTGGATGGGGTTGTGACAGAGGAATGGCTTGATCTTTTACATGGTCCAAGGAAATTCAATATCTGGTACGCAGTTTTTATTTACCTAGGGCTGTATGTTGCACCTGTGTGCTTCACCTTTGGGTCTGCTACCTATTTTTCACTTTGTCTCCTGGTGGAGGACTATCTCTGGGTTCTGGTGCAGTTTTTATACATAACAATACTGCACTATGTTATTTTCCGTTTTGTTTTTCTACGTTGTCGTTATGTCTGATGGAGATTGAGAGGGACTACCTCTGAAGAGGAAACCTCCATATGATCTATACTTCTTGAATACATCCTTACGGTACGCAGTTATTACATTTTCCCAACACCATATTTGTGTTAATACACATTGGGGCGCCCTACTTGTTTTTTCTGTTGCAGCATTTTCGTTATCCGGATTAACCATCTGGCCACAAGTATCCTGAGGCTGCCGCTCTTAACTGAGCTAAGTGCTGTTATTTGGGACTGATCCTCTAATACTGGACTTTATATACTATCTATACCAGTTGTTTATCCAAATTGTATTTACGCTGTGGTAATTAGCGCCATCATATCTATCTCTGTTTGCGTGTTATATATATATATATATATATATATATATATATATATATATATATATATATATATATATACATATTATATATATGTGTATATATATATATATATATATATGTATGTATTATATTACAAGTTAACCCATGCATGATACTCATGCATTCTAGTCAAATCAAGCTACTTAAGGTGTTAAAAAGGTTCTTGTCATGTATTTGGGCCATAGCCCAGGCCTCAACCACCAACCACTCCCCACTGTCACCTCTCCTTCAAGAAATATATATATATTTTTTAAATCTTTATAAACACTTTTAACAATTAACAAATTAAATTAACAAATTAAAAACATCTTAGTATACCAAATTTCAGCCCTTTCTGAATTTTTTTTTCCACACACACTAAGAATTTAGTAGGTCAGTGTATAACGCCGCCCAGCAGGTGGCGCTGCAGCTTGGTTTTATTTTTTCCACACACAGACAGACTAACACACGCCACTAGACATTTATATTATAGATATACATATTATATATATGTCTATATATGTATATATATATATGTCTATATAATATTTATAATATATGTGTTTCATTATTGCTTCTAAAGTCATCTAGTTCAGCACATATAATGCTATCACAGACACTGAGTTCAGGGGGTATATTTACTAAGATACGGGTTTGAAGAAGTGGAGATGTTGCAACCAATCAGGTTCTAGCTATCATTTATTTAGTGCATTCTACAAAATGACAGCTAGAGTTTGATTGCTATAAGCAACATTTCCATTTTTTCAAACCCACAGTTTAGTAAATATACCCCCAAGTTTTAAGTAAATAAAATAACTGTGTTCTAATCTTCAAACAAAAAAATTCTTAATAGCATCAGAGAGTACAGAAAATCATTCTAGAGTTTTCTCTGTCATGCGTGTCCCATTCACTGAAAAATCATGTAAAACGTTTCCCCCCACTATGGCGCTGCAGCAAGAATTCTCTGGGTCCAGCAGGGTTTGGGGGGGGCTATGGACATGATGATGGAGGGATGGGCCCAGTAGACGTTGCTCTACTGAAGAGCAAATACATATATTGCTGCAGTGTTTCTCCCTCTGTCGGCGCACTATTGATTAGCGAAGACGCGCAGCAAAAGAGGACACGTATTCAAAGAGCAGATGCAATATTGTGCTGGTGTTGCAGATAAAAGACAATATACCTTGAACATAAAACACAAGGATACAACTTATGTACTCTCTCCTAGTGTCTGATATTATAACATCCATCATACTTTAATTGTATTTAGTTGAACACCTTTGCACAGCAGGCCTTCATTTAGCACAGCAACTCACTAACTTTCCTATAGATAAACTCTGCTTGCTGCCATGCTTTTCTAGCCCTACATCCATTCATGCAGCAAAGGAATACCTTAACTTTGGACATCTAAATGCACATAGCAGCCAATCTAAATTGATCCAGCTGCTTGAAAAATAGCTTCATTTGTGCATTAGATGCAATTGTGTATGTAAATAAAGTGCAAAGCTCAATAACAGATGTTGCTCTAGGTAGGATACTTAACTATGAGCTTAACAGTGATCTAGTAGCAACACCAATTCGTAAGCGTTTTATGGAAAATAATAATCATTTGTGTATCCATCAAGTTCTGCTGCACAGTACATTGGCTGGCCCCTCCCTCTAGAGCAGTCACCTGGAGATAGACCAATAACAAGGTCATCCTCCTTTATACCTGGGTGACCTGATTATCCCTGTAATGTGGATCACTCACTAGGTGAACTAGGCCTAAGGAGTAATCCAGCCCTAAATCAAGGCAATGTAAATACAGTGACCTGTAAATGGTTCCCCTTCATTGCTGCCAAATGATTGTATTGCACAACGTAAATTAACTCTGCCCATATCTCTTGCAAAAAATATGAATAAATGTGAAGTGCACCTGTCACCATGAATTAAAATGTATTGATTAATTGATATATAAAAATATATTTATTAAACGTGTCATATATATATATTTTTTAAAAATAATCCTTTTGTTAATCTGCCTTCTTTCCTTTCCTGCAGACATTTCCTGGTCTGTGTCAGTGCCAGTGGCTTCAATATGCAAATTCAAAGAATAGATAACGTATTTCCCAACATAAACAGTTGCAAAGAGGAAGCTAGAAAATCATAATTTTTTGTTTTTATTTATACAAACAGGTTTATGCCCCCATTCTGCATTTTGAAGTACATCTGTGCAAATGCTTTATGCATCAATATGTGGTTTTGTAGCCCGTGATAAGAATACTTATGATGGGGAAAAATGTTACTACATATTCCTGTCTAATATATAACCACTGTAATAAGGTAGGTTTCATTTTTACAGCCATTCATACTGCTCTTTGGAGCCTCATTTATGTCTCAATTTGGGCTGTCTTTATTTAATGTTTCATAATTGTACTTTTTTAATGTTTTTATTTCATTGGTTTATTTGTAAATATGAAAAACTACATGAAAAAACAGTCAGTATTTAACTTATGTGCAAAACAGAAAACTCATTTTCACCCCTTGCATTGTAACTAGGGGTGAGCGGGTTTGGATTTTTAAAATCCGAACACCCCCGAACAGTACCGATCCGAGCCCGGATCCGAACACTGTTTGGGGATTCCCGCCCGATGCAAAACTCGGAACGAGGCAAAACGTCATCATCCCGCCGTCGGATCTCGCGAGATCCGGATTCATATTATTCCCCGCTTCCCGCCGCCATCTTCACTCGGGCATTGGAGAGGGAAGAGGGAGGGTGTGTGGTGGTGTCCTCTGTCCTGCTCAGTCCAGTGGTGCTGTCCGGTGCTCTGTCCTGCTCAGTCCAGTGGTGCTGTCCTGCTCAGTCCAGTGGTGCTGTCCTGCTCAGTCCAGTGGTGCTGTCCTGCTCAGTCCAGTGGTGCTGTCCTGTGCTCTGTCCTGTGCTCTGTCCTGTGGTGGTGCTGCCATAATTCCAGTGGTGCTGTCCTGTGTTGTTCTGTGCTGCTTAAGTCCAGTCCAGTGGCACTGCCATATAAGTCCAGTCCAGTAGTGCTGTCCTGTGTCCAGTCCAGTGGTACAGCCATATAAATCCAATGGTGCTGTCCTGTGCTGCAAAAGTCCAGTGGTGGTGTCCTGTACTGCATAAGTCCAGTGGTTCTGTCCTGTGCTGCTTAAGTCCAGTCCAGTGGTACTGCCGTATAAGTCTAGTGGTACTGCTGTATAAGTCCACTGATCCTGCCATATAAGTCCAGTGGTACAGCCGTATAACTCCAGTCCAGTGGTACTCTCCTGTGCCGCATATAATTTTTAAAGGCTTTGCCGAGTGTGTGTGGTTTAGCGGTACGCTCTCTTGTGCTGCATATAATGGAGAACAAAAATTTGGAGGATAAAGTAGGGAAAGATCAAGAACCACTTCCTCCTAATGCTGAAGCTGCTGCCACTAGTCATGACATAGACGATGAAATGCCATCAACGTCGTCTGCCAAGGCCGATGCCCAATGTCATAGTAGAGGGCATGTAAAATCCAAAAAGCCAAAGTTCACTAAAATGATCAAAAAAAGAAAATTAAAATCATCTGAGGAGAAACGTAAACTTGCCAATATGCCATTTACGACACGGAGTGGCAAGGAACGGCTTAGGCCCTGGCCCGTGTTCATGATTAGTGGTTCAGTTTCACCCAAGGATCTAAGCCCTCCTCCTCCCCCCCCCTAAAAAATTTGAGAGTCATAAGTCGTAAGACTGCTACGTCTTTCACTAAGCAATTGACCGTACAACAGTCGTTTGCTACGAGGACGAAGTACGACAGCAGTCATCCTATGGCAAAGCGGATAACTGCGGCCTTGACAGCTATGTTGGTGTTAGACGTGCGTCCGGTGTCCGCCATCAGTGGAGTGGGATTTAGACGGTTGATGGAGGTATTGTGTCCCCGGTACCAAATCCGTCTAGATTCCACTTCACTAGGCAGGCGATACCCGGGATGTGTGAGGATGAGGAAGTACACACTGAAGGGGGCGAGGAATCAGAGAATGAGGATGAGGACGACATCTTGCCTCAGTAGAGCCAGGGAGAGATGAATTGCTTTTTTTGTGTGTGGGCCCAAACAAACCAATCATTTCAGCCACAGTAGTTTGGTAGGCCCTGTCGCTGAAATGATTGGTTTGTTAAAGTGTGCATGTCCTTTTTCCGCAACATAAGGGAGGGTGGGAGGGCCCAAGGACAATTCCATCTTGCACCTCTTTTCTTTTTCTTTGCCAGCTCGTTTTGTGGGGGTCCAAACGAACCAATCATTTCAGCCACAGTTTTATAGGCCCTGTCGCTGAAATGATTGGTTTGTTAAAGTGCGCATGTCCTATTTCCCCAAGGACAATTCCATCTTGCACCTCTTTTTTTGGCATTATGTGCTCTTTGGGGCCTAGTTTTTCAAACTGCCATCCTGTCTGCCACTGCAGTGCCACTCCTAGATGGGCCACGTGTTTGTGCCGCCCACTTGTGTCGCTTAGCTTAGTCATCCAGCTACCTCGGTGCAACCTTTTGGCCTAAAAACAATATTGTGAGGTGTTCAGAATAGACTGGAAATGAGTGGAAATGAATGTTATTGAGGTTTTATAATAGCGTAGGAGTGAAAAAAAATAATTCTGGATTTTAACAGTTTTTATGCTTTTTTAAAAAAAAAATCGGAACCCAAAACCTTGAGGGGGGTGTTGTGGCAAAACCCATTAGAACCCAAAACCTGAATGTAATCAGAACCCAAAACGCAAAAAGTGGCCAGAGCACATCCCTAATTGTAACATGGTTTTGTCCAGTAGACTTAAATAAGAAACTTAATGTTTTTATTAGGGATGTGCACCGGCGACTTTTGAGGTCTCGTGTTTTGTGTTTTGGATCCGGATTTTCGTTATTTTTGAGGTTCGGATTTGTCTCGCAAAACACTTGACGAAAGGTCTCGGTTCGGATTTAAGGTATTGGATTCGGATTTTTTTTGAAAAAAACATAAAAAGTTTAAAAATCAAGTTTTTGGGCTTATTTTCACTCCTAGGCTATTATTAACCTCAATAACATTCAATAACAAGCATTTCCACTAATTTACAGTGTATTCTGAACACCTCACAATATAGTTATTAGTCCAAAACGTTGCAACAAGGTATCTTTCTGGACTGCGTAGAGGAGTGGGTCACCACAATATATATTAAAAACCCTGAACTTTTATGATTCGCACCAATAATTGTACCTGGACTGCGTAGAGGAGTGGGTCACCACAATATATTAAAAACCCTGAACTTTTATGAATCGCACCAATAAATGTACCTGGACTGCGTAGAGGAGTGGGTCACCACAATATATTAAAAACCCTGAACTTTTATGAATCGCACCAATAAATGTACCTGGACTGCGTAGAGGAGTGGGTCACCACAATATATTAAAAACCCTGAACTTTTATGAATCGCACCAATAAATGTACCTGGACTGCGTAGAGGAGTGGGTCACCACAATATATATAATAAGAAAACCATCAACTTGTTTGATTCGCACCAATAAATGTACCTGGACTGCGTAGAGGAGTGGGTCACCACAATATATTAAAAACCCTGAACTTTTATGAATCGCACCAATAAATGTACCTGGACTGCATAGAGGAGTGGGTCACCACAATATATTAAAAACCCTGAACTTTTATGAATCGCACAAATAAATGTACCTGGACTGCGTAGAGGAGTGGGTCACCACAATATATTAAAAACCCTGAACTTTTATGAATCGCACCAATAAATGTACCTGGACTGCGTAGAGGAGTGGGTCACCACAATATCTTAAAAACCCTGAACTTTTATGAATCGCACCAATAAATGTACCTGGACTGCGTAGAGGAGTGGGTCACCACAATATATATAATAAGAAAACCATCAACTTGTTTGATTCGCACCAATAAATGTACCTGGACTGCGTAGAGGAGTGGGTCACCACAATATATTAAAAACCCTGAACTTTTATGAATCGCACCAATAAATGTACCTGGACTGCGTAGAGGAGTGGGTCACCACAATATCTTAAAAACCCTGAACTTTTATGAATCGCACCAATAAATGTACCTGGACTGCGTAGAGGAGTGGGTCACCACAATATCTTAAAAACCCTGAACTTTTATGAATCGCACCAATAAATGTACCTGGACTGCGTAGAGGAGTGGGTCACCACAATATATATAATAAGAAAACCATCAACTTGTTTGATTCGCACCAATAAATGTACCTGGACTGCGTAGAGGAGTGGGTCACCACAATATATTAAAAACCCTGAACTTTTATGAATCGCACCAATAAATGTACCTGGACTGCGTAGAGGAGTGGGCACTGGGCACCACAATAAAATATATAAAAAACCTTCAACAGGTCTGCATTACACTACACATACGGCTGCTCCTCCATCCTCTCCATCATATACATGTTGGAGTTTTAGCGTGTGACAACCTCTTGTTTTTGATAATGTCAGTGCATTTTGAATATTTTTCAATTTGCCCCACACCACTGAATGTACTTTATCTATGATACGCATCTATCTATCTTGACTGCGTAGTGTGGTGGCCCCGGTACACAATTTGGTACCGAGGCCACAATATAATTAAAAAACCCTCCACGTGTCAGAATTCCACCAAACAAGTATCTGGACTGCGTAGTGGGGTGGCCCCGGTACCCAACTTGATACCGGGGCCACAATAAAATAAATACACCCTCCACGTGTCAGAATTCCACCAAACAAGTATCTGGACTGCGTAGTGGGGTGGCCCCGGTACCCAACTTGATACCGGGGCCACAATAAAATAAATACACCCTCCACGTGTCAGAATTCCACCAAACAAGTATCTGGACTGCGTAGTGGGGTGGCCCCGGTACCCAACTTGATACCGGGGCCACAATAAAATAAATACACCCTCCACGTGTCAGAATTCCACCAAACAAGTATCTGGACTGCGTAGTGGGGTGGCCCCGGTACCCAACTTGATACCGGGGCCACAATAAAATAAATACACCCTCCACGTGTCAGAATTCCACCAAACAAGTATCTGGACTGCGTAGTGGGGTGGCCCCGGTACCCAACTTGATACCGGGGCCACAATACCTCCTCCAAACATGCTACAGACAATTCGTCATTGAGATCCCATTAAGTATGTTAAAGACAGACAGGGTCCAAGTGTTATTAGTTGACTTTGTAAAGAAAAAAACTGTCCCTGTTGCACATAGTCGTGCAATGAAGACTTACTTTTTCATTTAAAGGCACGATCTTTCAAGTGTAGTGTTTGTAAGTCTAAGTCATATTATACTTTTGGTAAAATTGGTTTTTTTTGTTCCTCTTTATGGTAATTAATTAGTAATAGAATTAAAGTAGGAAATAGAATTAAATAGAATTAAAGTAGGAAATAGAGTGGTATAGAGTTGTAGTGTGGTATAGATAGAGTGGTCCACACAATATAATAATAAAACCCTCAACTGGTCTGAATTCCACCAAACAAGTATCTTGACTGCGTAGTGTGGTGGCCCCGGTACACAATTTGGTACCGAGGCCACAATATAATTAAAAAACCCTCCACGTGTCGGAATTCCACCAAACAAGTATCTGGACTGCATAGTGGGGTGGCCCCGGTACCCAATTTGATACCGGGGCCACAATACCTCCTCAAAACATGCTCCAGACAATTCGTCATTGACAGACCCCAGACAGACAGGGTCGTAGTGTTATTGTTTGACTTTGTAAACCCAAAAAAATGTCCCTGTTGCACTTGCACATAGTCGTGCAATGAAGACTGACTTTTTCATTTAAAGGCACGATCTTTCAAGTGTAGTGTTTGTAAGTCTAAGTCATATTATACTTTTGGTAAAATTGGTTTTTTTTGTTCCTCTTTATGGTAATTAATTAGTAATAGAATTAAAGTAGGAAATAGAATTAAATAGAATTAAAGTAGGAAATAGAGTGGTATAGAGTTGTAGTGTGGTATAGATAGAGTGGTCCACACAATATAATAATAAAACCCTCAACTGGTCTGAATTCCACCAAACAAGTATCTTGACTGCGTAGTGTGGTGGCCCCGGTACACAATTTGGTACCGAGGCCACAATATAATTTAAAAACCCTCCACGTGTCGGAATTCCACCAAACAAGTATCTGGACTGCATAGTGGGGTGGCCCCGGTACCCAATTTGATACCGGGGCCACATTACCTCCTCCAATTTCCAAGTGTAGTGTTTATAACATCTTAACACTACACTAATTCTAGCACGTCAAAACCTCTTGTTTTAAATAATGACAGGGCATTTAACTTTTGATTTAATTTATTGAATTTGTTGGCATTTTCTTTTACTTTTTGAACATGGCAAACGACTGTTGAATGGTCACATAATGCCAAAAAAAAAGGTGCAAGATGGAATTGTCCTTGGGCCCTCCCACCCACCCTTATGTTGTTGAAATAGGACATGCACACTTTAACAAACCAATCATTTCAGCGACAGGGCCTACCAAACAACTGTGGCTGAAATGATTGGTTTGTTTGGGCCCCCACACCAATAAAACAATTCATCTCTCCCTGTACAAACTAAACAGGCTCTACTGAGGAAAGATGTCGTCCTTATCCTCAACCTCTGATTCCTCTCCCCCTACAGTGTGTACTTCCTCCTCCTCACACATTATCAATTCGTCCCCGCTGGACTCCACAACCACAGTCCCTTTGTACTGTCTGGAGGGCAGTGCTGTACTTCATTGAGGAATTGATTATTCATTTTTATAAACATCATTTTTTCAACGTTGTGAGGAAGCAACCTCCTTCGCCGCTCACTGACCAGGTTCCCCGCTGCACTAAAAACTCTTTCCGAGTACACACTGGAGGGGGGACAACTCAGTTAAAAAATAGAGCCAGTTTGTACAGGGGCTTCCAAACTGCCTTTTGGAGTTCTACCACGTCACTACCTCTAGTTAATTTAGATTGCAAGGCTTGTAAATATAAATACTTTGAAGATAAAAAAAAGCAGGCTGCACAGACTGTGGAGCTAGAAAGTGAAATTAAATGGACCACGTTACTTTGGTGGCTATCTATGCCCCCCCCCCCCCCCGCCCTACACTTGTAGTTGAATATAAATAAAGCAGCCTGCATAGACTGTAGAACTAGCAATTCAAATATACAAAGAAATGGACAAAGGCAGTTTGGTATCTGTCTGCATCAGATCCCCTCTCCACTAGGAGTAAAACAGAAAACTTTTCAGCCGTTATATAATCTAGAATATAAATAGAAATTGAGAAATGCAATTTGGTATCTGTCTGCATCATAATCATCAACATCCTCCTCAGCGCCAGCTACATCAATATCCTCCTCCCAGTGCACAACATTCACACCTTCATTAGCCAAATCTGTAACTGGACTGTGGGTGATCCTTCCAGCATATGCAGAGGGCGTGCTGCAAATGCTGGATGGAGTCACCTCTTCCCGTACAGTGATGGGAAGGTCAGGGTTCACAACCAACAACACCCTTGGACTCGCCTTGGGGATTTGTGATGTCATCTGTTTAGAAGGCAGAGTTCTTTGCTGTTTTGTTGTTGTTGCTGACAGCATAACTCTCTTAAATTTTTTGTAGGGGGGGGGAGGAGGGCTTTGATCCTTGGGTGAAGTTGGACCACTAGTCATGAACACGGGACAGGGCCTAAGCCGTTCCTTGCCACTACTTGTCGTAATTGGCATATTGCCAACTTTACGTTTCTCCTCAGATGATTTTAAGTTTCTTTTTTTGCTGTTTTTTGAGAACTTGGGCTTTTTGGATTTTACATGCCCTGTACTAGGAGATTGGGCATCGTGCTTGCCAGACGACGTTGATGGCATTTCATCGTCTATGTCATGACTAGTGGCAGCAGCTTCAGCATTAGGAGGAAGTGGGTCTTGATCTTTCCCTACTTTATCCTCCAAATTTTTGCTCTCCATTATATGTAGCACAAGATACTGCAGAATGTGTGAACTTGGTAATATTGCAGTACCAATGGACTTATAATGCTGGATTGGTTTTGCAAATTTGGTTATAATTATTATATATTTATTTTTTTTTTTAATTTTTAATTTTTTTTTACTTTTTTTTTATTTTTTACAAACTTGGGAATAATGGGGAAATAACTATGCCCTTAGAAGCACAGAGCACAGGACACAGCACCACTGGACTGAACAGGACACGGCACAGGACCCAGCAGCACTACGGAACTCAGCAGGACAGAGCACAGGACACAGCACCACTGGACTGATACTGCAGAATGTGTAAACTTTGTAATATTGCAGTACCACTGGACTTTTACTGCTGAATGTGTGAACTTGGTAATATTGCAGTACCAATGGACTTATAATGCTGGATTGGTTTTGCAAATTTGGTTATAATTATTATATATTTTTTATTTTTTTTAATTTTTTATTTTTTTTTACTTTTTTTTTATTTTTTACAAACTTGGGAATAATGGGGAAATAACTATGCCCTTAGAAGCACAGAGCACAGGACACAGCACCACTGGACTGAACAGGACACGGCACAGGACCCAGCAGCACTACGGAACTCAGCAGGACAGAGCACAGGACACAGCACCACTGGACTGATACTGCAGAATGTGTAAACTTTGTAATATTGCAGTACCACTGGACTTTTACTGCTGAATGTGTGAACTTGGTAATATTGCAGTACCAATGGACTTATAATGCTGGATTGGTTTTGCAAATTTGGTTATAATTATTATATTTTTTTTTTTTTTTTTAATTTTTTATTTTTTTTTACTTTTTTTTTATTTTTTACAAACTTGGGAATAATGGGGAAATAACTATGCCCTTAGAAGCACAGAGCACAGGACACAGCACCACTGGACTGAACAGGACACGGCACAGGACCCAGCAGCACTACGGAACTCAGCAGGACAGAGCACAGGACACAGCACCACTGGACTGATACTGCAGAATGTGTAAACTTTGTAATATTGCAGTACCACTGGACTTTTACTGCTGAATGTGTGAACTTGGTAATATTGCAGTACCAATGGGCTTATACTGCAGGATTGGTTGTGAAAATTTTGTGGTAATTAAAAAATATTAAAGTAGTTTTTGGTATTTTATAAAAAAAAATTTTTTTTATTTTTTTAAACACAGGGGAATATTGGGGAAATAACTATGCCCTTAGAAGCACAGAGCACAGGACACAGCACCACTGGACTGAACAGGACACAGCACAGGACCCAGCAGCACCACTGACCTCAGAAGGACAGAGCACAGCACACAGCACCACTGGACTGATACTGCAGAACACAGCACAGCACAGCACAGCACAGCACTAAACAGCACAGAACTAAACAGCACAGAACTAAACAGCACAGAGGACCACCTAACACACCCTCCCTCTACCCTGATCAATGCCCGAGTGAAGATGGCGGCGACTAGCGGGGAATTTATAGGATCCGAGTATCGCGAGATCCGACAACGGGATTATGAGTCAGAGCCTCAGTTTCACTTTTGAATTTGGCGCCAATACCCGGATCTGTCTCGGATCCGACTCGGATCCGCAACGTTCGGGTGGGCTCGGATTTCAGAAATCCGAGCGCGCTCATCCCTAGTTTTTATTTAAGTTCCTTAATGAATCAGGTCCACTGTCTTTATCCTCCACCCCAAGCACTACAAACAAATCACAGCAAACCAATCACACCCATGTGGAACACCTGTGTGCTAAAAGAGGATCCCAATGAACCTTTAACCCTGTCTGCAGCCTGGCTGGGTTTTCATCAGATCCCTTATAGGAGAACTGTGGTAGTACGGAATTATTAGCCTTTCCGTTAATCATACCTTTTAATCACACCCACTTAATTGCATTTGCTTTCCCTTATACAGCAATATAAAACGCCAGATGCACAAATCAACAGACCACTGCTGCCATACACACAATCTTATGTTGAGATAAATGATTGGTGAAAATAAAGTATGAAAAACGTCTAATGAATATAGAAACCCAAAATGTAAACCCTTACCTTACTTGAACTTGGGCCTGTTTGAGAATATCATACTCCATGCAGTAACACTGATATTGTCAAAATTGAGACCCTAAATTACTTCTTGGTCATTTATAATCATATTTAAGTCACATTCAAGCTTTGCTGTCCCATAGTTTGCTATACGTTTTACACTCTTAGTCCAAAAGTTTGTTGAACGACCTGAGAGAAGCATCTTTGTTTTGTATGGCGCTGTGGATATCTTGTGGCGTCATATAAATACAGTGTAGACAGTAGACCATACAGGGTACAACAGTCCCTGAGTCTAACAAATTAGCCACAGAAGTTGAGATTTTTGATTTGTTGGTTAACATATGAAAATGATCAAATTGTAATTTATAAGGCTCACTTGACCTATGCAATTCTTCATAAAACGTGTCCAACACAAATTCAAATATATTCATTTGAATATTGAAAAGTGTATGTTTATCTTACACAACCTTGATTTTGTGTGTAATCTTATATCTAGGATTTGCGCCCGTGATTACACGTCATTACGGTACTGCAACATTGCTGGGACCCGTGCAGCCACGTGCAATCGCGAGCGCGAATCCTAATTGAATTTGCCCCTTTAACTGCAAACATGATCATTATAAACACTCTGGTATTTATTATTATTCACAAACTATTCCAGAAAAGTATAATTCACTATCGCCGCTTATTGCAGTGATAAAATATTAATTATCATTGGTATTTATCAAATAAGTCTAGCTGGGACAGCGCCACTGAACACTAGCTGTCTGGTGAATACTTTACCCTGCAGCTCTGGTCCCTGTTCTGCGCATGTGCTGCTTACGTTATATAATACCTGAGCACAGTCTGGGATTGGCTGGAGGTTACCAAGAAACTAGGGGTGAAGCAGAAACCCAGGGGGAGAGTGGATGGGAGGAAGAGTAGTAACAAAAGGAATACGTTGGGATAGGAGGAGTCAAGGGATAGCAGGATTATTTGGGAGCAATGCCAGGAGCAGGAGCGTTCTCCCTGTGGACTGGAGATGAAGAATCAGGAGCTTGTATACCTCCCTCTTATGTCTGTGTACATGACCTACTGCACTTGTGCTTTGATACAGGACGGGAGGAATCATGAAGAGCTGCCTTGTCTTACACACCAACATGTGTAATAAACCTTTACTGCTCTTATTCCGGGCTTCAGACAGGGGATTAGTAGTTTCCAACCATTATTGAAATATTCAAAAAAAAGTCCGCTGTAGATGTGATAAAGTAAAACAGAAATATGCAGGATTTACAGAAGTGTGCTGCAAGTAATCCCATAAGTTTAACTATGTGAGCTGCAGACAGAACATACTCCGCCAATGTAATGACTTGCTTTATGTAAGCTTAAACTCCAGTGTATGCACCAGTCATGTAATTCTCCTTATTATGTGATCAGTCATAGCAGTCAAGAATATCAAGGTTATATTTGAGTGTTAAATATTGTACCAACCAAATTTGTTTACTCAAAAACAAAATCCAGAAGAGTCCCAGTATACGGCTGGTAGTCTCTGAGTGGGGGATTTAGTCCGGTGCTGACTATGCTGGCTCTTGTTCCCACTATGATAGGGGGACTGCATGCTGTGGGATCCCCTGTCTGTCTGGAGCTGCTTTCCACTCTCCACACTCACTGTCCTCCTGTTTTAGTGGAAATCAGTTGTCATGATTAAGCCTGATCCGGATACTTGTCAAAATAATATGTTAATGTTGTAAAAAAATCTATCCTAAAATCTGAATTTACTTTAGTGACAATGGTTTCCAGCAATTCAGTGTGTGTCAGTTTCCTTCATCAAAATGCGTTAACCACTTGTTTTTTTTTTACATACTTCAGGAGCCTGCTTTCTGACACCTTACCTTGATTACCTTGATTATTTACTCCGTGATGCAGTGTTATCACAGAAGAGCAGTTAACCCTTTCTTTTTGTTGCCCAGTTAAGGGTTCCAAGAACCCTAAAAAGACTGGCTAAAATATTTGGTTCAATCCATGTTCATTGTTTATTCATTCTAGGAAATATAAAACCAATACTTAATCATAATACATGTTTGTGAAGAAATCTGTATAAATTTGTAACCAGATAACTTGTGAATTATATTAAAAGGCCCCATAAGGAACCTCTAGGGATGATGTACACTATATGGACAAAAGTATTCAGACGTTTGACCATTACACCAACAGGGACTGTAATGACATTGTATTCAAGTACATATAATTTAATATGGAGTTGGTCCCCTTTTTGCAGCGATAACAGTTTCCACTCTTCTTGGAAGGCTTCCCACAAGATGTTGGAGTGTTTCTGTGGGAATTTGTCCCCATTCATTCTGTATAACATGTATGAGGTCAGACAGTAATGTTGGATGAGGAGGCCTGGCTTGCAATCTCCGCTCCAGTTCATCCCAAAGGTGTTCAATAGGGTTAAGGTCAGGGCTCTGTGCAGGCCAGTCACGTTCTTCCACATCAAACTCAATAAACCATGTCTTTGTATTCCTTGCTTTGTGCACTGAGGCACAGTCATGTTGGAATAGAAAAGGGCCTTCCCCAAACTGTTGCCACAATGTTGGAAGCATAGTATTGTCCAAAATGACTTGGTAGGGTGAAGCATTAAGATTGCCCTTCAGTGAAGATAAGGGGCCTAGCCCAAACCCTGAAAAACAGCCCCATACCTTTTATCTCTCCTCCACTAAACTTCACAGTTGGCAAAATGCAGTCAGGCAGGTAACGTTCTCCCAGCATCTGCCAAACAGAGGGTCGCCGCTCTGACTGCCTAACAGATAAGCGTGATTCGTCACCCCACAGAACATGTTTCCATTGCCCCACAGTCCAGTGTCGGTGTGCTTACACCACTCCATCCGATGCATGGCATTGGTCTTGGTGATATGAGGCTTGCATGCAGCTGCTCAGCCATAGAAACCCATTCCATTAATCTCCCTTCAGACAGTTTTTGTGCTTACATTAATGCCAGTGGAAGTTCAGAACTCTTCAGCTATGGAGCAGCAGAGCTTTGACAACTAATATGCACCATGCACCTTAGCAGTCGTTGAACTCGCTCTATCATTTTACGTGGTCTTCCGCTTCATGACTGAGTTGCTGTTGTTCCTAAACGCTTCCACTTTCTAATAATATTCCTTACAGTTGAATGTGGAATATCCAGCAGGGATGAAATTTCACGACCCTTCCTATTGCAAAGGTGGCACCCGATCACGGTACCACGCTTGAAGTCACTGAGCTCTTCAGAATGACATATTTGGAATCACAAAATGTTTGCAAATGGAGACTGCATGGCTAGGTGCTTGATTTTATACATGCAGAAATTTTATGGTTGCAATTAATTTGTTGTGTGTCAGAAGAGATGTATTGTATATATTTGAGAACCCATTATTAGAATAGATCTTGGACAATAGGGCAATACATTGGTTGAAAAAAAATTGATTACTACACTAGTACACCTCTTTCATTGATGTCACAGAGGGTGGGATTGGGTCAGAAAGGAAAAGGTTTAAAAAGTGTTGAAATGATTTAGGAAATTGTCCAATTTTGGGGTTCAGTCTGCTACTGAGAATCTGTCCCAACCTTCTAGCCTTTCCCCAGGTGGCAGATTGCGTAAAATAATACATGACTGTAGTTCTTCCATTTATTTGTTTTATTTCCGTTTTTTTTTAAGACACTGTTTTGCTTTCATATTCAATTTCAATTTGTTGAGACTTTTTGTCATATTAAATCCCATGTAATAAGGTACAGTCTTTGTTTTCTTAAAGGAGTCACTTCTCAGATATGTTTTATATAATGCTACATATATGCAATAATTGTTTGGTTTACAGTAACTGATTAAATAAGATTGAGTATATTTTGAGACTGGGTGTAACTAAAGACTTACTAAGGCTCGGTACACACTACAGAAAATTTCTCCTGATTTGGTGTTTAAAATAATTTTACGAAAGACTTATAAAAACAAAACAAAGTCATGATCAACATGCGTACACACTGTACATGTTTTACAAGATTACCTTCAGAGCTGACATAACCATTGGCTGAAAAGATCATGACTCTGTAAACTCTATGGAGATCCTGATAAGTGCATACACACTGCAGGATTGGAATGACAGCCCAGCAATGAGTAAGAATTTTAGTCCAGTTTCAAAATCAAATGAAATGATATGATGGGCTTGGGAACGTTAATCGTTCATCAATTGAGCGTACACACTAATGTGATATTGGGCCAACCGGTCGTATATATCGTCTGATTGGCCCTATAATCGGCTGAAAACACTGTAGTATGTACTCCTTAGAGTATCAGTTCTTGAACTAAATCGGTAAGTGCAATACGTATACCATAAAACAATAAATAGGATGCGTCTCTAAGAGACGTACTTTAATGTACATTGTCTCACTGTACTGCATGTGAATACTCCCGATCCCATGTCCAGATGCATGGGTTTGTAGGGCTGTGCGATAGGGGCGACCACCCAGAGCGCAACGCTGAAGGGGGTTCAGTTTATGAATATTTTAGGTTAATTTGGTTAAAATTGAGGGCTAAGGGGGCGGCATTTGTCGTTCTTGCCCCAGACGCTAGATTTCTAAGTTACGGCTCTGTGGGTTCGCAAAGCCAAGATTAGTTTAATTCCTAAATGGAATGCAAGTTTTGTCACATACGCACTGCATTTTTATATTGCACAGATGGGCTTACAACCAACTCTAAATGAGGCTCTGTGTGTTTTAGCAAATATTGTGAATTGGTGTGTGTGTAGGGTTTAGTCTAGGGTTTAGTTAGATATCGGCTGCACTGTTTAGTAATCTGAGATAAATATAGGAAATCTGTTTTGTGGTATGGACATAACAATTGCTTTGTGGTGTTTGGAATTGGTGACCAAGTTTCTAAATAAGCTCCCTACATACTCTTATTGAGTTCCTGTTATTGTAAACTTAAAATAAACATGTGTAACAGGGGAACTGACTCTAGGAGAAGTGAAAGGGTGCTATGCAGATTGTCTATTTTAACGTAAACCATTACTGTGTTCAAGAACCAACATTTTTTTTAATCATTCTAAAGTTGAAACCAAATTTAATATGTAATTTATATCACAATGATTCTTCAATGTTTTGCGCAGTGAAGTCTTGAAAGAATAGACTTTTATATGCTGTAGTGAAATCCACTATTATGTAAGAAATGCTGACAGCTAAAGATGGGTCAGAACAGGTGAAGCCCATTGTTTCCAGTGACAAATGTTTTGGAGCTAGTCTGAGTTTAGTTCTAACGTTTTTGATAATGCATTTAGATTTGGCTTTCTTTATTTTACCTATTGTACAGTTTATTTCTGCACTTCCACAGTTTTCAGCAGATGGATAAATGTAAAGTATGTTGCAATCCAATTCACTGCAAAGATATCGACTAAAATAAATAGACCAAAAAATAAAATACTCTATTAAAGACCATGCAGGCTTGCGTCTCAGCAGACTTTTACATACAGTTATCAGGAGACTTTGCGTAGAACAATGATATTAATGCACCAAATTACCTAGGCAGATAAATGGGCTACTCCACTTCCCACAGTGAATCTCTTAAGAAGGTCAAGTAACCTCTGAGTCAGGTCCTGCAGGCTATGTAAAAAGGCTATTACATTGAAGGGCAGATGTAGCTCCTAGGCTGGGAGGTCATAACTGTCATCTATCTACATTTATAGCAGCCAAAATACTTATTATAGTTAATATCCATATCTGTAGTGGACAATTAGATGTTTGCATCTGTACATGGGTGACAAAATATCATTTTAAAACTTTTTTCAAATATCTGGCTATAGTGGCTATAGGTTGAAGGCATGGTGATTGATATGTTGGGCATAAGGCTGGAAGTAGTGTTCTTATATCTGTAATACTGGTATGGCCTATATAGTAGGCATGGGACTGGTTATGGTAAGCACCTGGCGTGGTGAACAATGGTCATTAGGTCAGTATGTGGGAGGGAGGTAATCCTGTAATGCTATCATGTAATTATGTGGGTGCATGATCTTGTATTAGGGACTATTAAGTAGTCATGAGGTTGTTTATGGTGGTCATGCATGTGTCCAGGGATGCTGAAAGGATCCCTGGGCCCTGGTGCGCCGGCTTCTTATGGGCCCCCAGGGCTGTGTACACAGCTTCTGCAATAGATTGTGTGTTGCACACCCAAACTCTGCAAAGGGTGATGCTGCACATGCAGTCCAGGGGGCGAGACCACCCAGACCAATAGGAAGCTAGTGGTCCATGCAGTCAGTCTCTCCCATCCGCAGTCCAGCTCAGAGACTCGTCCGCCCCCACCTTTTGGCGCCCCATTCCTTACCCTGTTTTGGTACCTGTGCATGTGATGTGTCAATTGAGGCAGGCACAGGGTTCTTATGCTGAAATTATGTCAATTATTATGATGGCAATTGTGTTCCTTTTGTTGCCTGTGTGTCCAGGCGTTAACCGTCATTGAGGTGGAACTTTTAAACCATCAAAGGCATCTGTGTCAGCAGTCAAATAATGTGCTATTTGCATTCACAGGCAGTGCTTACTTTTATTGACTGTCGTGGCATTGAATTGGACATGTTCTATAGTCCAGGTAGAGTGTTCTACAGCGCTGCAGAATCGGTGGCGCTATATAAATAAATGGTGATGATGATGATGATTAGTTTACCTCTCACCTCAATCTACAGTATATAAAAAACAAACACACAGTGACATATGGCAATAGTGAACGCTAGTACCAGTGCCTAGCTGCAGCTGGGAAATGATGAGCATGTGTGTACAGATACATGGGCATATATATATATATATATATATATATATATAACGTACCGGGGGTTGCAGGGCTGCTGGGTTCCTCACTGTCTGTTGCTGCCCTACATTCCCCCAGCACGTTATATATGCACATGTATCTGAAACAAAATAATTCACTGTGGAGAAATAAATTATGCCCAGTAATATGTCTTTTTCTCTACAATACTGATAACAGAAAACCACAGGAATGAATTCACATCATTGAGGTATTTGATCTGTTTTACAATAACTTGATAACCCATAAAGAAGACACTTCTTTATTCCTAGTTGGAATATTGTTTAGATGTTTCTTGTTAAAATAATGTTATAATTCAGCAAGTCACTCAATGAGATCACAGGGAGCTGGCTGTGGAAATAGTGCTTTATATCAAAATCGAAGCTGTTATTTTGATAGAAACAGACAGATCCCACGGCATATATAATTAATATTAGTCTCGGCACCATTTTTGTCTGTAAACTAAGCTGGCACAGCTTACACAGAAGCAGCACTGTTATGGCAGTGGGATTTGCCAATGCGGAATGCTGTATAGTGAAATGTCAGTACTGCCCTTAGCAAAGTTACAGAGGAAAGGTCTGTCCTTTGATTTGTGGAAGCTATATAGACCTTGTCTTCCTCTGTAAGTTACTAACACAAAGATGTGAAGCCGTGCATCACAGCCAGAACTCCCTGATGCTCAGGTCAGGCTAGAAAGAAGATTCTGAACTAGTGCGGACAGGTATTGAATCAGCTAAGGGAGGTTAGTACTTGCAGTGTATTACTGGGGATCGCACAATGCAGAAAGCACTTTATTTTGCTCTTGAAAAACAGTTTACAATAAATTTAATCTACCTCAGTTAATTTGGGGATTTAGTGGTCATTTAGTAGCTTAAGCTATTTGAATTTTAATAGTGTCAATGTAAAAACTATATCAAATATGAGCCATACAGGTAACATTGATCAGTCTTATCCTGACATTCCAGGACAGTTCTGTTAAAAAGTGAAGTATTACCTGCACATTCTAATACAGTCATATGTAACTCCTCACACAGTGTCCTCATGGGATCCGCAGCAGGTCAAAAGCGGAGAAGACAGTCATTTGAACTGCTATGATAACATTGGCCCTGCCGCGGTGCAGGACTGGTTCTAGACCTCTCCACAAATAATTCTACCAAGGAAATGTGTCCCCTACTTATATGCCTCAGTAGATCAGTTAGTGTGTGCAAATTCAGCCTGCAATAACTGCAGCTATATATTTATGCTAGCAATGTTTCAACTTTTTATAAGACACAGGATAATCAAATGCATTAGCATACAGATAAATATATCTATATATAATGTGCAATAGACATAAACAATTGTACTTCTCAATTCAGTGTTGCTGCAGCTTGATTAAAGAATTTAACAGTCGACTCCTCAACTTTCTATGTTGAATGTGAACAGTGGCCCTGCCTCCAGGACAGCTCACACCCCAAGTTACTGAGCATGTGCAACATTTCAATTAAGATTTTACAGTGGTGTTAGTGGTTGGTTTCAACATAGAGGATACAATATCTGTGTTAAGTTACATTAACTTCACTATGTATACGTCTGTGTATCCCAGATTCCATTACAATTCCCATTTTCAAATTTTGGATCATTATAATACAGCACTCCCTTCATTACAGGTCTCCGCATAGATCATTCTTAATGTTTTCCTTTCTCATAATAATTCTTATCCGATACAATACTACTGTCCCAGTACAACGACTTCTCTATGTGCACAGTCCAACTTCTTTCTCTCTCTTTGCACACTGCAATTATTTTCTCTCCACACACTGTGAACAGAACAATTCCATTATGACAACTCCATTAGTCACAGTACAAACTTCAATGCTTGCGGTACAAACTACACACACTAATAGCTTCATTGATTCCAGTGTAAACTACGTACAGCACAAACTCTCTCCTATAAGCATCACAGTCTCCATATCCTATATCGAGGGGCAGACTGGCATTAGACTTTATTGGGCGTTTTCCCAGTAGGCTATTGTCACCCAAGACCATTGGCTTTAGAAGGTTGGTATACTATGTTGGGTAAAGGCACCATTAAACTAGTGCATACTTGCCAACTCTCCCGAAATGTCCGGGAGACTCCCGCATTTCGCGTGAGTCTCACAGACTCCTGGGAGAGTGTGGCAACCTTCCGCATCTGCCCACATCTGCCCACTTCCTAGTGAAGTGGGCAGAATTAGGTCCAAAATGCCATGATTCCCGGTGAATTGCCCCCTGCTGTAAAATGGGGCAAAATGACGCAAATTTTGGAGCCCCACCCCCCATCACGCCCACCTCCCCCGACAGGCTCCTGGAAGCCAACTTTGGAAAGTTGGCAAGTATGAACTAGTGTACAGCTTAGGCAAACGCAGGGAGGGAGTGGGGATTTAAGCTGGCCAGGGACCCTCTTTTAGGCAGAACTTGTTTAAAATATGAAGAAAATTGTTGCTGTATGGTTTCTAGCAATGCACAAACACTTGCATACTCCTTTTTGCAGGTAGTGGGATTTTTGTACTGTTTGCTGTATTTCCAGATGATGTACATACCTGGAAAACTTTCTTTTTCAATGAATGGCTAGGTTGGAATCCCCCTGCTCACTGTAACTGATGCCACTGTCCAAGAAATCAGACTTTTCTTTGCTCCTGAGTTGGCCCCAGAACACTTTAACCTTGTTATGGTCAATCATAAATCTAAATAAAAAGGATATACATAGAAATTAATTTCTATGTGTGATGTTTCTTTATGTTGAATATTTGGAGCTACTATAGTAATTATTATTAGCTGCAATCTGTAACAATGACTATAGCAAAAAATGTTCCACTAAGGCCCCTCAGTCTGCATATTGATATTTTCATGTATGAGGATGGAGGGTACACTTTAACAATGGAATTTGTAGTGGCTTGAAGTAGTCCAGGAGATAAACGTACGAACCTCTGATTTCTGCAGGTCGACAGAAATCGCCGCTTTAAATTTTCACTGAAAAGTCGATGATTTCCGGCGACTTGAAGAAATCCGAGGTCCATACATTTACCCACAAAGGAGTTTCTGATTATTGTACAACTAAGAGTAGCTATGTACTTTTTTTTCCAACTCTTAATTGTAGGAGTTTCCAAAATTTCACTTCAATGGGAAAAGAATGTTTATTATACTTATTATCAGTGGTGGAAGTGGAAATTTAGAAGCGGTGGTATGGAAAATATACGCAAATGGAATCTGATAGTTTTACAATCAAAGTAGTAGAAGTGGCAGCATGGAATACCACCATATACCAACCCACTTCAACCACTGCTTATTATCATCACCATTTATTTATATAGCGCCACTAATTCCACAGCGCTGTACAGGGAACTCGCTCACATCAGTCCCTGCCCCATTGGGGCTTACAGTCTAAATTACCTAACACACACACAGACTACGGTCAATTTGATAGCAATTTGATTAACTTACTAGTATCTGTTTGGAGTGTGGGAGGAAACCGGAGCACCTGGAGGAAACCCACGCAAACACGGGGAGAACATACAAACTCCTCACAGATAAGGCCATGGTCGGTAACTGAACTCATGACCTCAGTGCTGTAAGGCAGAAGTGCTAACCACTTAGCCACCATGGTCATCTTATGGTTTTATCATTTTTATTTATCTTAACTGGTTTATGCTACACACAAAATAAAGCTTCTCATTTAAAACTGCATTGTAGTTAATGGGTAAAACTGAGTGCTTTTAGTAGAAATATAACTAAAAAGTGTTCATTATATTATGAATAAAGCATGTACTGTAGATTATAAATATTAGGTCAATTGTCCCATTTGTGAATCCTTTTCATGTTTTTATTGGACTCTAGCATGAGAATTGAGCAAACTTCATAAAGAGATCCGTATATAAAGCCACCTTTCCTGCCTCCCCTCTCAGCTGTCATGCATAATTAATAAGGAAGGTTATGCAAATACACACTCTCCTATTCTTTTTATATGAGGCTTTTGATGGCCATGGGATCTAATTAGTAGATTTGTGATTTGCATAGTCCAAAATGTATTAATAATCGAGATGACATGTAGGGAACATATTGAAGTTTTCCGTTATTTCAGCAAAAAAGAAAAAAATCATATTCTCATAGACCAGCTTGAATCTTGAAAAGTAAAGGGGGAGTCTCTGTGTACCATCTCCTTGGAGTATGTGCTAAGTCATTAGTTGGTCATTTTTAATATTCCAACACTGGCCTTGAGGTGTGTTTATCAAGCAGACTCTATTAATGCCAGGCTGTATGTGAGTGATTAGCTATTCTGTCCTTTAGTGCCTGCATCAGGCAGCAGAAGCTCGTGTCCTTTACTCACATCAGGTTTTTGGCCCAAGGCGGGTCATGTTCCAACAAGTACAAATTAAGTATTGTTAAGCCCAAGTATATATTTTTTTCTATTATTAAGTCATTTTGAAGTAATTGCTCAGGATGTGTATGTGAACAGTCATTGTACTGACTTTCATTGATAGCAGATTTTGCAGCTAATGCTTTGTTTTTTTTCTAAACTGGCATAGGGATTATAAAAAGATAGTTGCCCCTGGGGTAGCTCAGGGAAACAGGTTAATGCTGCTAGATCCATTTGTAAAACACTCACATAACCTACTCAACCCAATTTGTGTTTAATGTTGTTGGTATGCAGCAAACACACAAATTGTTGAATAATGCACCAGGGTATATACAAGTTTTTGCAGTTAACTCGAATATCTGGAGTTGATCACAGGGCTGCACCCCCCCAAAATAAATAAATAAATATTGTCATCATTTGTTTTTCATTTATGAAGTGATTCACTAAGCATAGAGTTTAGGAACCAAACTTTTTTACGCACGCGCTAAAAATATCTTCAGTATCTTCAGGCAATAACAGCCACAATTTGGTCAAACAATTAGCAAACCTTGCAAAAAAGAAAGTGTCCATTGTACAAGATGAGTGTTCTCTTCACACAGTCAAATGAAGGAAACCACTTGAATATAGCGATCTGGTCTGGTGACTAGAACATTGTTTCATGCACAAAAAAAATAAAGTGGCAATATTCTTTACTAAATCATATTTATTACTTTTAGTTTTTGCTCTATTTCTGCAGCACCGTGAAAGTCCTATCACCAGTTTTTAATACAAATTTGTGTCTTTGTTTTTGTTTATTGATTTTTTCTTTAGTGATTAACATGCTGACTTTAAGGCAGTAACAAGGCTAAAATACACAGTAATGCTTGTTTTAAAGCATGTTATCTGTTAGAAGTGAATCTGCTTTACGTCTGTGATCATTGTCATATTTGCTATTTTTTGTTATTCTAATAATTTTGATTCCTTCAATACGCATAAATTACCATACGCAGTGGATAGTTTACACAACCTTATTGAAATTGCAGTCATTTGTGATGTAAAGCCTGATATCCATATAAGACATTTTAGACTTTTTTCCAGTTTTTTGATGTGACCTTGCAACTAACAAAATTAAAGCGAAACTCAAGTAGACAATTATTAGGTAAAAGAAGTGAAAATAAACAAAAATGCAATATCCTGCTTGCATACGTTTTCGCATCTCATAACCTAATACATTTTGCTTTTAATATAGCACTGAGTCTTTCTGAATGTATCAACTTTGCACACCTGGGGGTATATTTACTAAACTGCGGGTTTGAAAAAGTGGAGATGTTGCCAATAGCAACCAATCAGATTCTAGCTGTCATCTTGCAGAATGTACTAAATTAATGACTGCTAGAATCTGATTGGTTGCTATAGGCAACAGCTCCACTTTTTCAAACCCACAGTTTAGTAAATCTAGCCCCTGGACTTTGCAGTTATATCCCACTGTTTCCTGAAAAAGTTCAATGCCCATCAAATTGTGCACAGCCCTCTTTAGGTCATTCTATAGGTTTTCAATGAGATTGAGGGCTGGGCTGTTACTAAGCTATTCGAAGACTTGATTGTGAGATTGCCCGGTGAGACGGCTCTTTGTATTGCCGAAAAAAATGGAGATGAAGACTGGTTTTCTCAATGAACTGCACTTACTAATGGTGGCCTCCTGTATTAAGGCACAGTCAGCTAATATTCCTGGATATCGGGTCCAAATAAAGGGTGAAGTTTAAGATTATAAAGCAATACAACATATAGGACTTGAGTTCCTAACTGGATTGTGTTTGATTAAGGAATGTGGGTGACATTCGGATTTGCAATTTTGAGTGTGGGGTTGTGTTATAAGAGGTTTATTGTTTTTTAATTCTATAAAATACGTTTTTTATAACATGCATGAATTTGGGATTTTATATTAAATCTATTATTAAATACCAATGCCTTTTTTAATGTATTTTTATTTTTCTGTCATATCTATTTTTAATTCCAATGTAGGTTCCTGTTGTAATAGATGAATACTTGACAGGAACTTTCTCCTCAGGAATGCATTTCTTATGTAATAGCTCATTGGTAGTGAGCGTGCGTGTTTCCCAATGTTTCCATCCAACAAATAGCGGTATCAATTCACATCAGACAAAACATATTTTAATCACAGTTTTTAAACTATTGTCTATTTGTACTCATGTACTAAGAGTATAGTATGTTTAAGTAAAGTTTCTTAATTATGCAATTATTTCTTTTTTTGATATAATTTTTATTATGATGCATTTAAGTGTCCAATATCTCCTTTTACAT